>NW_027551805.1:0-15000 GCF_045843805.1 Urocitellus parryii
TCAAGCCGAAGCAAGCGGCTGCGTCTGGTAGGCGGAGGATGCCCCAGGCAGCGGCTCAAGTGGCATTGGCTCGGGCAGCATTGGCTCGGGCAGCAGCAGCAGCAGCTTCCTCCTGGCCCAGCAGGCCTCTGCCACCTGCAGCGTCAGCACGGAGGAGATTGACCTGGAGGGCAGGTTTCCTGCGGCTCAAGAAGAACTCAGACAAGGATCAGTCCCTGGGGAACTGGGAGGATTAAGAGGCAGGTCCTGGAGGGCGATGAGATCGCCTGTAAGTTCACACCCAAGTACGACCTGCGGGCCGGCCACACAGTCACGGTGTGGGCAGCTGGTGCCGGGTGGCCCACAGCCCCCCGCCACCCTGGTGTGGAAGAGCCAGAGCAGCTGGGGCTCGGGCGAAAGTTTCCGAACTGTGCTGGTCCACGCCGATGGAGAGGAAGTGGCCACAGGAGCAGTGAAGCAGTCTTCTGTGGTGCGGGAGAAGGAGAACCAGGAGGATCTTTTCCACCAGCAGGGGACCCACGACCACCTCGAGGGCTGCTGCCTGATGTAACCGAGCACTCGGCATCTACACACTGTTCCTCACCCAGGAGCCACTGAAAACTATTTTTCTAAAATCGGAAAAAACAAAAAAAAAAAAACAAACAAACAAAAAAAACTTTTGGTATCTAATGATTCACTTCTCAAAAATATTTCTGCCTTATTCAACATGCCCAATGCTAAAATTTTTAAACGTCTTACTAATTTAGATACACACACACATAAACACATAGCACACACACAGACACAAGCACATACACACACACACACTCACACACACACTCTGGAGATTTTTTTTTTTTACTACTAAAATGAATCTACAGGTAACTTTGTTGAAAGTGAACAGTTTTGCAACACTGACTCTTCTAATTCATGAGCAAGGATCTGACCATATTTATTTAGGCTTTTAAATATTTCTTTGAAAGTGTTTCAGAGTTTCTGTGTAGAGTATTAAATATTTTGTTTGACTTAGCAGTAGGACTTTTGTGGAACCTGTGTTTATTAAAATTATCTTTACACACAAAACCAAAATAATTGTATTTAATGCAAATTCAGAAAACATACTAAAAGAAAATTTATTTGTCCTTGACAACCTGAGGTTCAGTGTGGACTTTGTCAATACAACACTAAAGTCCTGACCCAAGAAAAATTAATTGATAACTAGATTTATTTACATACTGTCTATGGTTTATTGAATTCTACAATGGTAGAATCAAATAATGTGAGATAAATCTACCCACCATGCCTACCACAAAGATTAAAATATTTACTTTTCAGAAAACAATTTGAAAATCTCTCCATTAAAACAATGATATTATTTTCAGAGTGAGCATTTACTAAAAAGAAAGAAAGAAATACAGAAAGAAAGAAAGAAAAGAAAGAAAGAAAGAAAGAAAGAAAAAAGAAAGAAAGAAAGAAAATTTTACTTTAATTCCACGTTTTCACTCAATATGTTACATTAAAATTTTATTTATTACTCCTTCAGGTATGTTCACGAAGAAGAAGAAGAAGAAGTAGAAGCAGAAGAAGAAGAAGAAGAAGAAGAAGAAGAAGAAGAAGAAGAAAGAAGAAGAAAAAGAAGAAGAAGAAGAAAGAGAGAGAGAGAGAGAGAGAGAGAGAGAGAGAGTAAATAAAATGACAAATTTGTGAAACATATTCCCTGTATTCCCTGTTTAATGGATTGTTTTTTATGTGGAATCAGAGTACATATACCATGAAAAAACTTTGTGTAAAGTACCTAATACAAAAAATGGTTTTAAGTAAAATGTCTTAAGAATCAATTTTAAAAAGGAGTTTATTTTAGTGAATACTTTTAATTTTAATGTAATCTAATTTATGGAAATCATCTTCTTGATTTTAAAATAGAACACTCTAAGAAAGTGAGGTACGCAGATGACAAAAACATTAAGAGAGTCTCCTCTGTTTGGCTGGGGATGTGGCTCAAGCGGTAGCGCGCTCGCCTGGCATGCGTGCGGCCCGGGTTCGATCCTCAGCACCACAAACAAACAAAGGTGTTGTGTCCGCCAAGAACTAAAAATAAATAAATATTAAAAAAAAAGAGAGTCTCCTCTACAAACTTCAAAAATATTTATTTATTTTCTGCATTGATCTCTTTTTTGTATGATATATAATAGTAGTCAGATTTCATCCGATTGCATTTGTATATTTAACTTCCACACATTGTGTAATATAAAGTTGATCGGTAGTAGGTTTGTTTCCAATACAATTTCCATGTCTATGTGACTATGTTTCAGGATTAATTCTAATTTTCTGTGAATATTTTTGTATTATTAAAAAGCTGCCTTGATTACTGTAGCTTAAAAAGTGTTCATAAAAACTTTTGGTATGCTGCCGGTGAGGAGCTGAAGGAGGCCCGCATGCGGATCGAGTCCCCCAGCTACCAGATCTCAGCCTCCAGAAGCAGGCCAGTGCTGCTGAGGACCGCATCCGAGAGCTGGAAGGGGCCAGGACTGAGGAGCGGGAGAAGTTCCGGAAAGACGCTGGACGCCAAGGAGCAGGAGATGATGGAGATGCGTGATGTGATGCAGCAACAGCTGGCCGAGTACCAGGAGTTGCTGGACGTCCAGTTGACCTTGGACATGGAGATCAGCGCCTACCGCAAGCTCCTAGAGGGCGAGGAGGAGAGGCTGAAGCTGGCTCCCAGCCCCTCCTCACGGGTCACCATCTCACGGGCCACCTGGAGCAGCAGCAGCAGCATGTCCAGAGCTGGGCGTTCAGCCGAAGCAAGCGGCTGCGTCTGGAGGCGGAGGAGCCCCCAGGCAGCGGCTCAAGTGGCATTGGCTCGGGCAGCATTGGCTCGGGCAGCAGCAGCAGCAGCTTCCTCCTGGCCCAGCAGGCCTCTGCCACCTGCAGCGTCAGCACGGAGGAGATTGACCTGGAGGGCAGGTTCCTGCGGCTCAAGAAGGACTCAGACAAGGATCAGTCCCTGGGGAACTGGAGGATTAAGAGGCAGGTCCTGGAGGGCGATGAGATCGCCTGTAAGTTCACACCCAAGTACGTCCTGCGGGCCGGCCAGACAGTCACGGTGTGGGCAGCTGGTGCCGGGGTGGCCACAGCCCCCCGCCACCCTGGTGTGGAAGAGCCAGAGCAGCTGGGGCTCGGGCGAAAGTTTCCGCACTGTGCTGGTCCACGCCGATGGAGAGGAAGTGGCCACAGGAGCAGTGAAGCAGTCTTCTGTGGTGCGGGAGAAGGAGAACCGGGAGGATCTTTTCCACCAGCAGGGGGACCCACGGACCACCTCGAGGGGCTGCTGCCTGATGTAACCGAGCACTCGGCATCTACACACTGTTCCTCACCCAGAGCCACTGAAAACTATTTTTCTAAAATCGGGAAAAACAAAAAAACAAACAAAACAAAACAAAAAAACTTTTGGTATCTAATGATTCACTTCTCAAAAATATTTCTGCCTTATTCAACATGCCAATGCTAAAATTTTTAAAACGTCTTACTAATTTAGATACACACACACATAAACACATAGCACACACACAGACACAAGCACATACACACAACACACACACTCACACACACACTCTGGAGATTTTTGTTTACTACTAAAATGAATCTACAGGTAACTTTGTTGAAAGTGAACAGTTTTGCAACACTGACTCTTCTAATTCATGAGCAAGGATCTGACCATATTTATTTAGGCTTTTAAATATTTCTTTGAAAGTGTTTCAGAGTTTCTGTGTAGAGTATTAAATATTTTGTTTGACTTAGCAGTAGGACTTTTGTGGAACCTGTGTTTATTAAAATTTATCTTTACACACAAAACCAAAATAATTGTATTTAATGCAAATTCAGAAAACATACTAAAAGAAAACTTATTTGTCCTTGACAACCTGAGGTTCAGTGTGGACTTTGTCAATACAACACTAAAGACCTGACCCAAGAAAAATTAATTGATAACTAGATTTATTTACATACTGTCTATGGTTTATTGAATTCTACAATGGTAGAATCAAATAATGTGAGATAAATCTACCCACCATGCCTACCACAAAGATTAAAATATTTACTTTTCAGAAAACAATTTGAAAATCTCTCCATTAAAACAATGATATTATTTTCAGAGTGAGCATTTACTAAAAAAGAAAGAAAGAAATACAGAAAGAAAGAAAGAAAAAGAAAGAAAGAAAGAAAGAAAGAAAGAAAGAAAAAGAAAGAAAGAAAGAAAATTTTACTTTAATTCCACGTTTTCACTCAATATGTTACATTAAAATTTTATTTATTACTCCCTTCAGGTATGTTCACGAAGAAGAAGAAGAAGAAGTAGAAGAAGAAGAAGAAGAAGAAGAAGAAGAAGAAGAAGAAGAAGAAGAAGAAGAAGAAAAAGAAGAAGAAGAAGAAAGAGAGAGAGAGAGAGAGAGAGAGAGAGAGTAAATAAATGACAAATTTGTGAAACATATTCCCTGTATTCCCTGTTTAATGGATTGTTTTTTATGTGGAATCAGAGTACATATACCATGGAAAAACTTTGTGTAAAGTACCTAATACAAAAAATGGTTTTAAGTAAAATGTCTTAAGAATCAATTTTAAAAAGGAGTTTATTTTAGTGAATACTTTTAATTTTAATGTAATCTAATTTATGAAATCATCTTCTTGATTTTAAAATAGAACACTCTAAGAAAGTGAGGTACGCAGATGACAAAAACATTAAGAGAGTCTCCTCTGTTTGGCTGGGGATGTGGCTCAAGCGGTAGCGCGCTCGCCTGGCATGCGTGCGGCCCGGGTTCGATCCTCAGCACCACAAACAAACAAAGGGTTGTGTCCGCCAAGAACTAAAAATAAATAAATATTAAAAAAAAAAGAGAGTCTCCTCTACAAACTTCAAAAATATTTATTTATTTTCTGCATTGATCTCTTTTTTGTATGATATATAATAGTAGTCAGATTTCATCCGATTGCATTTGTATATTTAACTTCCACACATGGTGTAATATAAAGTTGATCGGTAGTAGGTTTGTTTCCAATACAATTTCCATGTCTATGTGACTATGTTTCAGGATTAATTCTAATTTTCCTGTGAATATTTTTGTATTATAAAAAGCTGCCTTGATTACTGTAGCTTAAAAAGTGTTCATAAAAACTTTTGGTATGCTGCCGGTGAGGAGCTGAAGGAGGCCCGCATGCGGATCGAGTCCCCCAGCTACCAGATCTCCAGCCTCCAGAAGCAGGCCAGTGCTGCTGAGGACCGCATCCGAGAGCTGGAAGGGGCCAGGACTGAGGAGCGGGAGAAGTTCCGGAAGACGCTGGACGCCAAGGAGCAGGAGATGATGGAGATGCGTGATGTGATGCAGCAACAGCTGGCCGAGTACCAGGAGTTGCTGGACGTCCAGTTGGACCTTGGACATGGAGATCAGCGCCTACCGCAAGCTCCTAGAGGCGGAGGAGGAGAGGCTGAAGCTGGCTCCCAGCCCCTCCTCACGGGTCACCATCTCACGGGCCACCTGGAGCAGCAGCAGCAGCATGACCTGAGCTACAGGGCGCTATATTTCAAGCCGAAGCAAGCGGCTGCGTCTGGAGGCGGAGGAGCCCCCAGGCAGCGGCTCAAGTGGCATTGGCTCGGGCAGCATTGGCTCGGGCAGCAGCAGCAGCAGCTTCCTCCTGGCCCAGCAGGCCTCTGCCACCTGCAGCGTCAGCACGGAGGGAGATTGACCTGGAGGGCAGGTTCCTGCGGCTCAAGAAGGACTCAGACAAGGATCAGTCCCTGGGGAACTGGAGGATTAAGAGGCAGGTTCCTGGAGGGCGATGAGATCGCCTGTAAGTTCACACCCAAGTACGTCCTGCGGGCCGGCCAGACAGTCACGGTGTGGGCAGCTGGTGCCGGGGTGGCCCACAGCCCCCCGCCACCCTGGTGTGGAAGAGCCAGAGCAGCTGGGGCTCGGGCGAAAGTTTCCGCACTGTGCTGGTCCACGCCGATGGAGAGGAAGTGGCCACAGGAGCAGTGAAGCAGTCTTCTGTGGTGCGGGAGAAGGAGAACCAGGAGGATCTTTTCCACCAGCAGGGGGACCCACGGACCACCTCGAGGGGCTGCTGCCTGATGTAACCGAGCACTCGGCATCTACACACTGTTCCTCACCCAGAGCCACTGAAAACTATTTTTCTAAAATCGGAAAAAACAAAAAAAAAAAACAAAACAAACAAAAAAAAACTTTTGGTATCTAATGATTCACTTCTCAAAAATATTTCTGCCTTATTCAACATGCCAATGCTAAAATTTTTTAAAACGTCTTACTAATTTAGATACACACACACATAAACACATAGCACACACACAGACACAAGCACATACACACACACACACTCACACACACACTCTGGAGATTTTTTTTTTACTACTAAAATGAATCTACAGGTAACTTTGTTGAAAGTGAACAGTTTTGCAACACTGACTCTTCTAATTCATGAGCAAGGATCTGACCATATTTATTTAGGCTTTTAAATATTTCTTTGAAAGTGTTTCAGAGTTTCTGTGTAGAGTATTAAATATTTTGTTTGACTTAGCAGTAGGACTTTTGTGGAACCTGTGTTTATTAAAATTTATCTTTAAACACAAAACCAAAATAATTGTATTTAATGCAAATTCAGAAAACATACTAAAAGAAAACTTATTTGTCCTTGACAACCTGAGGTTCAGTGTGGACTTTGTCAATACAACACTAAAGACCTGACCCAAGAAAAATTAATTGATAACTAGATTTATTTACATACTGTCTATGGTTTATTGAATTCTACAATGGTAGAATCAAATAATGTGAGATAAATCTACCCACCATGCCTACCACAAAGATTAAAATATTTACTTTTCAGAAAACAATTTGAAAATCTCTCCATTAAAACAATGATATTATTTTCAGAGTGAGCATTTACTAAAAAAGAAAGAAAGAAATACAGAAAGAAAGAAAGAAAAAGAAAGAAAGAAAGAAAGAAAGAGAAAGAAAGAAAAAAGAAAGAAAGAAAGCAAATTTTACTTTAATTCCACGTTTTCACTCAATATGTTACATTAAAATTTTATTTATTACTCCTTCAGGTATGTTCACGAAGAAGAAGAAGAAGAGAAGCAGAAGAAGAAGAAGAAGAAGAAGAAGAAGAAGAAGAAGAAGAAGAAGAAAGAAAAAGAAGAAGAAGAAGAAAGAGAGAGAGAGAGAGAGAGAGAGAGAGAGTAAATAAAATGACAAATTTGTGAAACATATTCCCTGTATTCCCTGTTTAATGGATTGTTTTTTATGTGGAATCAGAGTACATATACCATGAAAAAACTTTGTGTAAAGTACCTAATACAAAAAATGGTTTTAAGTAAAATGTCTTAAGAATCAATTTTAAAAAGGAGTTTATTTTAGTGAATACTTTTAATTTTAATGTAATCTAATTTATGAAATCTATCTTCTTGATTTTAAAATAGAACACTCTAAGAAAGTGAGGTACGCAGATGACAAAAACATTAAGAGAGTCTCCTCTGTTTGGCTGGGGATGTGGCTCAAGCGGTAGCGCGCTCGCCTGGCATGCTTGCGGCCCGGGTTCGATCCTCAGCACCACAAACAAACAAAGGTGTTGTGTCCGCCAAGAACTAAAAATAAATAAATATTAAAAAAAAAAGAGAGTCTCCTCTACAAACTTCAAAAATATTTATTTATTTTCTGCATTGATCTCTTTTTTGTATGATATATAATAGTAGTCAGATTTCATCCGACTGCATTTGTATATTTAACTTCCACACCTGGTGTAATATAAAGTTGATCGGTAGTAGGTTTGTTTCCAATACAATTTCCATGTCTATGTGACTATGTTTCAGGATTAATTCTAATTTTCTGTGAATATTTTTGTATTATAAAAAGCTGCCTTGATTACTGTAGCTTAAAAAGTGTTCATAAAAACTTTTGGTATGCTGCCGGTGAGGAGCTGAAGGAGGCCCGCATGCGGATCGAGTCCCCCAGCTACCAGATCTCCAGCCTCCAGAAGCAGGCCAGTGCTGCTGAGGACCGCATCCGAGAGCTGGAAGGGGCCAGGGACTGAGGAGCGGGAGAAGTTCCGGAAGACGCTGGACGCCAAGGAGCAGGAGATGATGGAGATGCGTGATGTGATGCAGCAACAGCTGGCCGAGTACCAGGAGTTGCTGGACGTCCAGTTGACCTTGGACATGGAGATCAGCGCCTACCGCAAGCTCCTAGAGGGCGAGGAGGAGAGGCTGAAGCTGGCTCCCAGCCCCTCCTCACGGGTCACCATCTCACGGGCCACCTGGAGCAGCAGCAGCAGCATGTCCAGAGCTGGGCGTTCAAGCCGAAGCAAGCGGCTGCGTCTGGAGGCGGAGGAGCCCCCAGGCAGCGGCTCAAGTGGCATTGGCTCGGGCAGCATTGGCTCGGGCAGCAGCAGCAGCAGCTTCCTCCTGGCCCAGCAGGCCTCGGCCACCTGCAGCGTCAGCACGGAGGAGATTGACCTGGAGGGCAGGTTCCTGCGGCTCAAGAAGGACTCAGACAAGGATCAGTCCCTGGGGAACTGGAGGATTAAGAGGCAGGTCCTGGAGGGCGATGAGATCGCCTGTAAGTTCACACCCAAGTACGTCCTGCGGGCCGGCCAGACAGTCACGGTGTGGGCAGCTGGTGCCGGGTGGCCCACAGCCCCCGCCACCCTGGTGTGGAAGAGCCAGAGCAGCTGGGGCTCGGGCGAAAGTTTCCGCACTGTGCTGGTCCACGCCGATGGAGAGGAAGTGGCCACAGGAGCAGTGAAGCAGTCTTCTGTGGTGCGGGAGAAGGAGAACCGGGAGGATCTTTTCCACCAGCAGGGGACCCACGGACCACCTCGAGGGGCTGCTGCCTGATGTAACCGAGCACTCGGCATCTACACACTGTTCCTCACCCAGAGCCACTGAAAACTATTTTTCTAAAATCGGAAAAAACAAAAAAAAAACAAAACAAAAAAAAAAAAACTTTGGTATCTAATGATTCACTTCTCAAAAATATTTCTGCCTTATTCAACATGCCAATGCTAAAATTTTAAAACGTCTTACTAATTTAGATACACACACACATAAACACATAGCACACACACAGACACAAGCACATACACACACACACACTCACACACACACTCTGGAGATTTTTTTTTTACTACTAAAATGAATCTACAGGTAACTTTGTTGAAAGTGAACAGTTTTGCAACACTGACTCTTCTAATTCATGAGCAAGGATCTGACCATATTTATTTAGGCTTTTAAATATTTCTTTGAAAGTGTTTCAGAGTTTCTGTGTAGAGTATTAAATATTTTGTTTGACTTAGCAGTAGGACTTTTGTGGAACCTGTGTTTATTAAAATTTATCTTTACACACAAAACCAAAATAATTGTATTTAATGCAAATTCAGAAAACATACTAAAAGAAAACTTATTTGTCCTTGACAACCTGAGGTTCAGTGTGGACTTTGTCAATACAACACTAAAGTCCTGACCCAAGAAAAATTAATTGATAACTAGATTTATTTACATACTGTCTATGGTTTATTGAATTCTACAATGGTAGAATCAAATAATGTGAGATAAATCTACCCACCATGCCTACCACAAAGATTAAAATATTTACTTTTCAGAAAACAATTTGAAAAATCTCTCCATTAAAACAATGATATTATTTTCAGAGTGAGCATTTACTAAAAAAGAAAGAAAGAAATACAGAAAGAAAGAAAGAAAAAGAAAGAAAGAAAAAAGAAAGAAAGAAAAAAGAAAGAAAGAAAGAAAATTTTACTTTAATTCCACGTTTTCACTCAATATGTTACATTAAAATTTTATTTATTACTCCTTCAGGTATGTTCACGAAGAAGAAGAATGCAGAAGAAGGCAGAAGAAGAAGAAGAAGAAGAAGAAGAAGAAGAAGAAGAAGAAGAAGAAAAAGAAAAAGAAGAAGAAGAAGAAAGAGAGAGAGAGAGAGAGAGAGAGAGAGAGAGTAAATAAAATGACAAATTTGTGAAACATATTCCCTGTATTCCCTGTTTAATGGATTGTTTTTTATGTGGAATCAGAGTACATATACCATGAAAAAACTTTGTGTAAAGTACCTAATACAAAAAATGGTTTTAAGTAAAATGTCTTAAGAATCAATTTTAAAAAGGAGTTTATTTTAGTGAATACTTTTAATTTTAATGTAATCTAATTTATGGAAATCATCTTCTTGATTTTAAAATAGAACACTCTAAGAAAGTGAGGTACGCAGATGACAAAAACATTAAGAGAGTCTCCTCTGTTTGGCTGGGGATGTGGCTCAAGCGGTAGCGCTCTCGCCTGGCATGCGTGCGGCCCGGGTTCGATCCTCAGCACCACAAACAAACAAAGGTGTTGTGTCCGCCAAGAACTAAAAATAAATAAATATTAAAAAAAAAAGAGAGTCTCCTCTACAAACTTCAAAAATATTTATTTATTTTCTGCATTGATCTCTTTTTTGTATGATATATAATAGTAGTCAGATTTCATCCGATTGCATTTGTATATTTAACTTCCACACATGGTGTAATATAAAGTTGATCTGTAGTAGGTTTGTTTCCAATACAATTTCCATGTCTATGTGACTATGTTTCAGGATTAATTCTAATTTTCTGTGAATATTTTTGTATTATAAAAAGCTGCCTTGATTACTGTAGCTTAAAAAGTGTTCATAAAAACTTTTGGTATGCTGCCGGTGAGGAGCTGAAGGAGGCCCGCATGCGGATCGAGTCCCCCAGCTACCAGATCTCCAGCCTCCAGAAGCAGGCCAGTGCTGCTGAGGACCGCATCCGAGAGCTGGAAGGGGCCAGGACTGAGGAGCGGGAGAAGTTCCGGAAGACGCTGGACGCCAAGGAGCAGGAGATGATGGAGATGCGTGATGTGATGCAGCAACAGCTGGCCGAGTACCAGGAGTTGCTGGACGTCCAGTTGACCTTGGACATGGAGATCAGCGCCTACCGCAAGCTCCTAGAGGGCGAGGAGGAGAGGCTGAAGCTGGCTCCCAGCCCCTCCTCACGGGTCACCATCTCACGGGCCACCTGGAGCAGCAGCAGCAGCATGTCCAGAGCTGGGCGTTCAAGCCGAAGCAAGCGGCTGCGTCTGGAGGCGGAGGAGCCCCCAGGCAGCGGCTCAAGTGGCATTGGCTCGGGCAGCATTGGCTCGGGCAGCAGCAGCAGCAGCTTCCTCCTGGCCCAGCAGGCCTCTGCCACCTGCAGCGTCAGCACGGAGGAGATTGACCTGGAGGGCAGGTTCCTGCGGCTCAAGAAGGACTCAGACAAGGATCAGTCCCTGGGGAACTGGAGGATTAAGAGGCAGGTCCTGGAGGGCGATGAGATCGCCTGTAAGTTCACACCCAAGTACGTCCTGCGGGCCGGCCAGACAGTCACGGTGTGGGCAGCTGGTGCCGGGTGGCCCACAGCCCCCCGCCACCCTGGTGTGGAAGAGCCAGAGCAGCTGGGGCTCGGGCGAAAGTTTCCGCACTGTGCTGGTCCACGCCGATGGAGAGGAAGTGGCCACAGGAGCAGTGAAAGCAGTCTTCTGTGGTGCGGGAGAAGGAGAACCAGGGAGGATCTTTTCCACCAGCAGGGGGACCCACGGACCACCTCGAGGGGCTGCTGCCTGATGTAACCGAGCACTCGGCATCTACACACTGTTCCTCACCCAGAGCCACTGAAAACTATTTTTCTAAAATCGGAAAAAACAAAAAAAACAAAACAAAACAAAACAAAAAAAACTTTTGGTATCTAATGATTCACTTCTCAAAAATATTTCTGCCTTATTCAACATGCCAATGCTAAAATTTTTAAAACGTCTTACTAATTTAGATACACACACACATAAACACATAGCACACACACAGACACAAGCACATACACACACACACACTCACACACACACTCTGGAGATTTTTTTTTTACTACTAAAATGAATCTACAGGTAACTTTGTTGAAAGTGAACAGTTTGCAACACTGACTCTTCTAATTCATGAGCAAGGATCTGACCATATTTATTTAGGCTTTTAAATATTTCTTTGAAAAGTGTTTCAGAGTTTCTGTGTAGAGTATTAAATATTTTGTTTGACTTAGCAGTAGGACTTTTGTGGAACCTGTGTTTATTAAAATTTATCTTTAAACACAAAACCAAAATAATTGTATTTAATGCAAATTCAGAAAACATACTAAAAGAAAACTTATTTGTCCTTGACAACCTGAGGTTCAGTGTGGACTTTGTCAATACAACACTAAAGACCTGACCCAAGAAAAATTAATTGATAACTAGATTTATTTACATACTGTCTATGGTTTATTGAATTCTACAATGGTAGAATCAAATAATGTGAGATAAATCTACCCACCATGCCTACCACAAAGATTAAAATATTTACTTTTCAGAAAACAATTTGAAAATCTCTCCATTAAAACAATGATATTATTTTCAGAGTGAGCATTTACTAAAAAAGAAAGAAAGAAATACAGGAAAGAAAGAAAGAAAAAAGAAAGAAAGAAAGAAAGAAAGAAAGAAAGAAAGAAAAAGAAAGAAAGAAAGCAAATTTTACTTTAATTCCACGTTTTCACTCAATATGTTACATTAAAATTTTATTTATTACTCCTTCAGGTATGTTCACGAAGAAGAAGAAGAAGAAGTAGAAGAAGAAGAAGAAGAAGAAGAAGAAGAAGAAGAAGAAGAAGAAGAAGAAAAAGAAGAAGAAGAAGAAAGAGAGAGAGAGAGAGAGAGAGAGAGAGTAAATAAAATGACAAATTTTGTGAAACATATTCCCTGTATTCCCTGTTTAATGGATTGTTTTTTATGTGGAATCAGAGTACATATACCATGAAAAAACTTTGTGTAAAGTACCTAATACAAAAAATGGTTTTAAGTAAAATGTCTTAAGAATCAATTTTAAAAAGGAGTTTATTTTAGTGAATACTTTTAATTTTAATGTAATCTAATTTATGGAAATCATCTTCTTGATTTTAAAATAGAACACTCTAAGAAAGTGAGGTACGCAGATGACAAAAACATTAAGAGAGTCTCCTCTGTTTGGCTGGGGATGTGGCTCAAGCGGTAGCGCGCTCGCCTGGCATGCGTGCGGCCCGGGTTCGATCCTCAGCACCACAAACAAACAAAGGTGTTGTGTCCGCCAAGAACTAAAAATAAATAAATATTAAAAAAAAAAAGAGAGTCTCCTCTACAAACTTCAAAAATATTTATTTATTTCTGCATTGATCTCTTTTTTGTATGATATATAATAGTAGTCAGATTTCATCCGACTGCATTTGTATATTTAACTTCCACACCTGGTGTAATATAAAGTTGATCGGTAGTAGGTTTGTTTCCAATACAATTTCCATGTCTATGTGACTATGTTTCAGGATTAATTCTAATTTTCTGTGAATATTTTTGTATTCTAAAAAGCTGCCTTGATTACTGTAGCTTAAAAAGTGTTCATAAAAACCTTTTGGTATGCTGCCGGTGAGGAGCTGAAGGAGGCCCGCATGCGGATCGAGTCCCCCAGCTACCAGATCTCCAGCCTCCAGAAGCAGGCCAGTGCTGCTGAGGACCGCATCCGAGAGCTGGAAGGGGCCAGGACTGAGGAGCGGGAGAAGTTCCGGAAGACGCTGGACGCCAAGGAGCAGGAGATGATGGAGATGCGTGATGTGATGCAGCAACAGCTGGCCGAGTACCAGGAGTTGCTGGACGTCCAGTTGACCTTGGACATGGAGATCAGCGCCTACCGCAAGCTCCTAGAGGGCGAGGAGGAGAGGCTGAAGCTGGCTCCCAGCCCCTCCTCACGGGTCACCATCTCACGGGCCACCTGGAGCAGCAGCAGCAGCATGTCCAGAGCTGGGCGTTCAAGCCGAAGCAAGCGGCTGCGTCTGGAGGCGGAGGAGCCCCCAGGCAGCGGCTCAAGTGGCATTGGCTCGGGCAGCATTGGCTCGGGCAGCAGCAGCAGCAGCTTCCTCCTGGCCCAGCAGGCCTCGGCCACCTGCAGCGTCAGCACGGAGGAGATTGACCTGGAGGGCAGGTTCCTGCGGCTCAAGAAGGACTCAGACAAGGATCAGTCCCTGGGGAACTGGAGGATTAAGAGGCAGGTCCTGGAGGGCGATGAGATCGCCTGTAAGTTCACACCCAAGTACGTCCTGCGGGCCGGCCAGACAGTCACGGTGTGGGCAGCTGGTGCCGGGGTGGCCCACAGCCCCCGCCACCCTGGTGTGGAAGAGCCAGAGCAGCTGGGGCTCGGGCGAAAGTTTCCGCACTGTGCTGGTCCACGCCGATGGAGAGGAAGTGGCCACAGGAGCAGTGAAGCAGTCTTCTGTGGTGCGGGAGAAGGAGAACCGGGAGGATCTTTTCCACCAGCAGGGGGACCCACGGACCAACCTCGAGGGGCTGCTGCCTGATGTAACCGAGCACTCGGCATCTACACACTGTTCCTCACCCAGAGCCACTGAAAACTATTTTTCTAAAATCGGAAAAAAACAAAAAAAAACAAAACAAAAAAAAAAAAACTTTTGGTATCTAATGATTCACTTCTCAAAAATATTTCTGCCTTATTCAACATGCCAATGCTAAAATTTTTAAAACGTCTTACTAATTTAGATACACACACACATAAACACATAGCACACACACAGACACAAGCACATACACACACACACACTCACACACACACTCTGGAGATTTTTTTTTTACTACTAAAATGAATCTACAGGTAACTTTGTTGAAAGTGAACAGTTTTGCAACACTGACTCTTCTAATTCATGAGCAAGGATCTGACCATATTTATTTAGGCTTTTAAATATTTCTTTGAAAGTGTTTCAGAGTTTCTGTGTAGAGTATTAAATATTTTGTTTGACTTAGCAGTAGGACTTTTGTGGAACCTGTGTTTATTAAAATTTATCTTTACACACAAAACCAAAATAATTGTATTTAATGCAAATTCAGAAAACATACTAAAAGAAAACTTATTTGTCCTT
>NW_027551805.1:20000-76618 GCF_045843805.1 Urocitellus parryii
GAGCCACTGAAAACTATTTTTCTAAAATCGGAAAAAACAAAAAAAAAACAAAACAAAAAAAAAAAAACTTTTGGTATCTAATGATTCACTTCTCAAAAATATTTCTGCCTTATTCAACATGCCAATGCTAAAATTTTTAAAACGTCTTACTAATTTAGATACACACACACATAAACACATAGCACACACACAGACACAAGCACATACACACACACACACTCACACACACACTCTGGAGATTTTTTTTTTACTACTAAAATGAATCTACAGGTAACTTTGTTGAAAGTGAACAGTTTTGCAACACTGACTCTTCTAATTCATGAGCAAGGATCTGACCATATTTATTTAGGCTTTTAAATATTTCTTTGAAAGTGTTTCAGAGTTTCTGTGTAGAGTATTAAATATTTTGTTTGACTTAGCAGTAGGACTTTTGTGGAACCTGTGTTTATTAAAATTTATCTTTACACACAAAACCAAAATAATTGTATTTAATGCAAATTCAGAAAACATACTAAAAGAAAACTTATTTGTCCTTGACAACCTGAGGTTCAGTGTGGACTTTGTCAATACAACACTAAAGTCCCTGACCCAAGAAAAATTAATTGATAACTAGATTTATTTACATACTGTCTATGGTTTATTGAATTCTACAATGGTAGAATCAAATAATGTGAGATAAATCTACCCACCATGCCTACCACAAAGATTAAAATATTTACTTTTCAGAAAACAATTTGAAAATCTCTCCATTAAAACAATGATATTATTTTCAGAGTGAGCATTTACTAAAAAAGAAAGAAAGAAATACAGAAAGAAAGAAAGAAAAAGAAAGAAAGAAAGAAAGAAAGAAAAAAGAAAGAAAGAAAGAAAATTTTACTTTAATTCCACGTTTTTCACTCAATATGTTACATTAAAATTTTATTTATTACTCCTTCAGGTATGTTCACGAAGAAGAAGAAGCAGAAGAAGCAGAAGAAGAAGAAGAAGAAGAAGAAGAAGAAGAAGAAGAAGAAAAAGAAAAAGAAGAAGAAGAAGAAAGAGAGAGAGAGAGAGAGAGAGAGAGAGAGAGAGTAAATAAAATGACAAATTTGTGAAACATATTCCCTGTATTCCCTGTTTAATGGATTGTTTTTTATGTGAATCAGAGTACATATACCATGAAAAACTTTGTGTAAAGTACCTAATACAAAAAATGGTTTTAAGTAAAATGTCTTAAGAATCAATTTTAAAAAGGAGTTTATTTTAGTGAATACTTTTAATTTTAATGTAATCTAATTTATGGAAATCATCTTCTTGATTTTAAAATAGAACACTCTAAGAAAGTGAGGTACGCAGATGACAAAAACATTAAGAGAGTCTCCTCTGTTTGGCTGGGGATGTGGCTCAAGCGGTAGCGCTCTCGCCTGGCATGCGTGCGGCCCGGGTTCGATCCTCAGCACCACAAACAAACAAAGGTGTTGTGTCCGCCAAGAACTAAAAATAAATAAATATTAAAAAAAAAGAGAGTCTCCTCTACAAACCTTCAAAAATATTTATTTATTTTCTGCATTGATCTCTTTTTTGTATGATATATAATAGTAGTCAGATTTCATCCGATTGCATTTGTATATTTAACTTCCACACCTGGTGTAATATAAAGTTGATCGGTAGTAGGTTTGTTTCCAATACAATTTCCATGTCTATGTGACTATGTTTCAGGATTAATTCTAATTTTCTGTGAATATTTTTGTATTCTAAAAAGCTGCCTTGATTACTGTAGCTTAAAAAGTGTTCATAAAAACTTTTGGTATGCTGCCGGTGAGGAGCTGAAGGAGGCCCGCATGCGGATCGAGTCCCCCAGCTACCAGATCTCCAGCCTCCAGAAGCAGGCCAGTGCTGCTGAGGACCGCATCCGAGAGCTGGAAGGGGCCAGGACTGAGGAGCGGGAGAAGTTCCGGAAGACGCTGGACGCCAAGGAGCAGGAGATGATGGAGATGCGTGATGTGATGCAGCAACAGCTGGCCGAGTACCAGGAGTTGCTGGACGTCCAGTTGACCTTGGACATGGAGATCAGCGCCTACCGCAAGCTCCTAGAGGGCGAGGAGGAGAGGCTGAAGCTGGCTCCCAGCCCCTCCTCACGGGTCACCATCTCACGGGCCACCTGGAGCAGCAGCAGCAGCATGTCCAGAGCTGGGCGTTCAAGCCGGAAGCAAGCGGCTGCGTCTGGAGGCGGAGGAGCCCCCAGGCAGCGGCTCAAGTGGCATTGGCTCGGGCAGCATTGGCTCGGGCAGCAGCAGCAGCAGCTTCCTCCTGGCCCAGCAGGCCTCGGCCACCTGCAGCGTCAGCACGGAGGAGATTGACCTGGAGGGCAGGTTCCTGCGGCTCAAGAAGGACTCAGACAAGGATCAGTCCCTGGGGAACTGGAGGATTTAAGAGGCAGGTCCTGGAGGGCGATGAGATCGCCTGTAAGTTCACACCCAAGTACGTCCTGCGGGCCGGCCACCCAGTCACGGTGTGGGCAGCTGGTGCCGGGGTGGCCCACAGCCCCCCGCCACCCTGGTGTGGGAAGAGCCAGAGCAGCTGGGGCTCGGGCGAAAGTTTCCGCACTGTGCTGGTCCACGCCGATGGAGAGGAAGTGGCCACAGGAGCAGTGAAGCAGTCTTCTGTGGTGCGGGAGAAGGAGAACCAGGAGGATCTTTTCCACCAGCAGGGGGACCCACGGACCACCTCGAGGGGCTGCTGCCTGATGTAACCGAGCACTCGGCATCTACACACTGTTCCTCACCCAGAGCCACTGAAAACTATTTTTCTAAAATCGGAAAAAACAAAAAAAACAAAACAAAACAAACAAAAAAAAACTTTTGGTATCTAATGATTCACTTCTCAAAAATATTTCTGCCTTATTCAACATGCCAATGCTAAAATTTTTAAAACGTCTTACTAATTTAGATACACACACACATAAACACATAGCACACACACAGACACAAGCACATACACACACACACACTCACACACACACTCTGGAGATTTTTTTTTTACTACTAAAATGAATCTACAGGTAACTTTGTTGAAAGTGAACAGTTTTGCAACACTGACTCTTCTAATTCATGAGCAAGGATCTGACCATATTTATTTAGGCTTTTAAATATTTCTTTGAAAGTGTTTCAGAGTTTCTGTGTAGAGTATTAAATATTTTGTTTGACTTAGCAGTAGGACTTTTGTGGAACCTGTGTTTATTAAAATTTATCTTTACACACAAAACCAAAATAATTGTATTTAATGCAAATTCAGAAAACATACTAAAAGAAAATTTATTTGTCCTTGACAACCTGAGGTTCAGTGTGGACTTTGTCAATACAACACTAAAGTCCTGACCCAAGAAAAATTAATTGATAACTAGATTTATTTACATACTGTCTATGGTTTATTGAATTCTACAATGGTAGAATCAAATAATGTGAGATAAATCTACCCACCATGCCTACCACAAAGATTAAAATATTTACTTTTCAGAAAACAATTTGAAAATCTCTCCATTAAAAACAATGATATTATTTTCAGAGTGAGCATTTACTAAAAAAGAAAGAAAGAAATACAGAAAGAAAGAAAGAAAAAGAAAGAAAGAAAGAAAGAAAGAAAGAAAGAAAGAAAGAAAAAAGAAAGAAAGAAAGAAAATTTTACTTTAATTCCACGTTTTCACTCAATATGTTACATTAAAATTTTATTTATTACTCCTTCAGGTATGTTCACGAAGAAGAAGAAGAAGAAGTAGAAGCAGAAGAAGAAGAAGAAGAAGAAGAAGAAGAAGAAGAAGAAGAAGAAGAAAAAGAAGAAGAAGAAGGAAGAGAGAGAGAGAGAGAGAGAGAGAGAGAGTAAATAAAATGACAAATTTGTGAAACATATTCCCTGTATTCCTGTTTAATGGATTGTTTTTTATGTGGAATCAGAGTACATATACCATGAAAAAACTTTGTGTAAAGTACCTAATACAAAAAAATGGTTTTAAGTAAAATGTCTTAAGAATCAATTTTAAAAAGGAGTTTATTTTAGTGAATACTTTTAATTTTAATGTAATCTAATTTATGGAAATCATCTTCTTGATTTTAAAATAGAACACTCTAAGAAAGTGAGGTACGCAGATGACAAAAACATTAAGAGAGTCTCCTCTGTTTGGCTGGGGATGTGGCTCAAGCGGTAGCGCGCTCGCCTGGCATGCGTGCGGCCCGGGTTCGATCCTCAGCACCACAAACAAACAAAGGTGTTGTGTCCGCCAAGAACTAAAAATAAATAAATATTAAAAAAAAAAGAGAGTCTCCTCTACAAACTTCAAAAATATTTATTTATTTTCTGCATTGATCTCTTTTTTGTATGATATATAATAGTAGTCAGATTTCATCCGACTGCATTTGTATATTTAACTTCCACACCTGGTGTAATATAAAGTTGATCGGTAGTAGGTTTGTTTCCAATACAATTTCCATGTCTATGTGACTATGTTTCAGGATTAATTCTAATTTTCTGTGAATATTTTTGTATTCTAAAAAGCTGCCTTGATTACTGTAGCTTAAAAAGTGTTCATAAAAACTTTTGGTATGCTGCCGGTGAGGAGCTGAAGGAGGCCCGCATGCGGATCGAGTCCCCCAGCTACCAGATCTCCAGCCTCCAGAAGCAGGCCAGTGCTGCTGAGGACTGCATCCGAGAGCTGGAAGGGGCCAGGACTGAGGAGCGGGAGAAGTTCCGGAAGACGCTGGACGCCAAGGAGCAGGAGATGATGGAGATGCGTGATGTGATGCAGCAACAGCTGGCCGAGTACCAGGAGTTGCTGGACGTCCAGTTGACCTTGGACATGGAGATCAGCGCCTACCGCAAGCTCCTAGAGGGCGAGGAGGAGAGGCTGAAGCTGGCTCCCAGCCCCTCCTCACGGGTCACCATCTCACGGGCCACCTGGAGCAGCAGCAGCAGCATGTCCAGAGCTGGGCGTTCAAGCCGAAGCAAGCGGCTGCGTCTGGAGGCGGAGGAGCCCCCAGGCAGCGGCTCAAGTGGCATTGGCTCGGGCAGCATTGGCTCGGGCAGCAGCAGCAGCAGCTTCCTCCTGGCCCAGCAGGCCTCGGCCACCTGCAGCGTCAGCACGGAGGAGATTGACCTGGAGGGCAGGTTCCTGCGGCTCAAGAAGGACTCAGACAAGGATCAGTCCCTGGGGAACTGGAGGATTAAGAGGCAGGTCCTGGAGGGCGATGAGATCGCCTGTAAGTTCACACCCAAGTACGTCCTGCGGGCCGGCCAGACAGTCACGGTGTGGGCAGCTGGTGCCGGGGTGGCCCACAGCCCCCCGCCACCCTGGTGTGGAAGAGCCAGAGCAGCTGGGGCTCGGGCGAAAGTTTCCGCACTGTGCTGGTCCACGCCGATGGAGAGGAAGTGGCCACAGGAGCAGTGAAGCAGTCTTCTGTGGTGCGGGAGAAGGAGAACCGGGAGGATCTTTTCCACCAGCAGGGGGACCCACGGACCACCTCGAGGGGCTGCTGCCTGATGTAACCGAGCACTCGGCATCTACACACTGTTCCTCACCCAGAGCCACTGAAAACTATTTTTCTAAAATCGGAAAAAACAAAAAAAAAACAAAACAAAAAAAAAAAAAACTTTTGGTATCTAATGATTCACTTCTCAAAAATATTTCTGCCTTATTCAACATGCCAATGCTAAAATTTTTAAAACGTCTTACTAATTTAGATACACACACACATAAACACATAGCACACACACAGACACAAGCACATACACACACACACACTCACACACACACTCTGGAGATTTTTTTTTTACTACTAAAATGAATCTACAGGTAACTTTGTTGAAAGTGAACAGTTTTGCAACACTGACTCTTCTAATTCATGAGCAAGGATCTGACCATATTTATTTAGGCTTTTAAATATTTCTTTGAAAGTGTTTCAGAGTTTCTGTGTAGAGTATTAAATATTTTGTTTGACTTAGCAGTAGGACTTTTGTGGAACCTGTGTTTATTAAAATTTATCTTTACACACAAAACCAAAATAATTGTATTTAATGCAAATTCAGAAAACATACTAAAAGAAAACTTATTTGTCCTTGACAACCTGAGGTTCAGTGTGGACTTTGTCAATACAACACTAAAGTCCTGACCCAAGAAAAATTAATTGATAACTAGATTTATTTACATACTGTCTATGGTTTATTGAATTCTACAATGGTAGAATCAAATAATGTGAGATAAATCTACCCACCATGCCTACCACAAAGATTAAAATATTTACTTTTCAGAAAACAATTTGAAAATCTCTCCATTAAAACAATGATATTATTTTCAGAGTGAGCATTTACTAAAAAAGAAAGAAAGAAATACAGAAAGAAAGAAAGAAAAAGAAAGAAAGAAAGAAAGAAAGAAAGAAAGAAAGAAAGAAAAAAGAAAGAAAGAAAGAAAATTTTACTTTAATTCCACGTTTTCACTCAATATGTTACATTAAAATTTTATTTATTACTCCTTCAGGTATGTTCACGAAGAAGAAGAAGAAGAAGTAGAAGCAGAAGAAGAAGAAGAAGAAGAAGAAGAAGAAGAAGAAGAAGAAGAAGAAAAAGAAGAAGAAGAAGAAAGAGAGAGAGAGAGAGAGAGAGAGAGAGAGTAAATAAAATGACAAATTTGTGAAACATATTCCCTGTATTCCCTGTTTAATGGATTGTTTTTTATGTGGAATCAGAGTACATATACCATGAAAAAACTTTGTGTAAAGTACCTAATACAAAAAATGGTTTTAAGTAAAATGTCTTAAGAATCAATTTTAAAAAGGAGTTTATTTTAGTGAATACTTTTAATTTTAATGTAATCTAATTTATGGAAATCATCTTCTTGATTTTAAAATAGAACACTCTAAGAAAGTGAGGTACGCAGATGACAAAAACATTAAGAGAGTCTCCTCTGTTTGGCTGGGGATGTGGCTCAAGCGGTAGCGCGCTCGCCTGGCATGCGTGCGGCCCGGGTTCGATCCTCAGCACCACAAACAAACAAAGGTGTTGTGTCCGCCAAGAACTAAAAATAAATAAATATTAAAAAAAAAAGAGAGTCTCCTCTACAAACTTCAAAAATATTTATTTATTTTCTGCATTGATCTCTTTTTTGTATGATATATAATAGTAGTCAGATTTCATCCGACTGCATTTGTATATTTAACTTCCACACCTGGTGTAATATAAAGTTGATCGGTAGTAGGTTTGTTTCCAATACAATTTCCATGTCTATGTGACTATGTTTCAGGATTAATTCTAATTTTCTGTGAATATTTTTGTATTCTAAAAAGCTGCCTTGATTACTGTAGCTTAAAAAGTGTTCATAAAAACTTTTGGTATGCTGCCGGTGAGGAGCTGAAGGAGGCCCGCATGCGGATCGAGTCCCCCAGCTACCAGATCTCCAGCCTCCAGAAGCAGGCCAGTGCTGCTGAGGACTGCATCCGAGAGCTGGAAGGGGCCAGGACTGAGGAGCGGGAGAAGTTCCGGAAGACGCTGGACGCCAAGGAGCAGGAGATGATGGAGATGCGTGATGTGATGCAGCAACAGCTGGCCGAGTACCAGGAGTTGCTGGACGTCCAGTTGACCTTGGACATGGAGATCAGCGCCTACCGCAAGCTCCTAGAGGGCGAGGAGGAGAGGCTGAAGCTGGCTCCCAGCCCCTCCTCACGGGTCACCATCTCACGGGCCACCTGGAGCAGCAGCAGCAGCATGTCCAGAGCTGGGCGTTCAAGCCGAAGCAAGCGGCTGCGTCTGGAGGCGGAGGAGCCCCCAGGCAGCGGCTCAAGTGGCATTGGCTCGGGCAGCATTGGCTCGGGCAGCAGCAGCAGCAGCTTCCTCCTGGCCCAGCAGGCCTCGGCCACCTGCAGCGTCAGCACGGAGGAGATTGACCTGGAGGGCAGGTTCCTGCGGCTCAAGAAGGACTCAGACAAGGATCAGTCCCTGGGGAACTGGAGGATTAAGAGGCAGGTCCTGGAGGGCGATGAGATCGCCTGTAAGTTCACACCCAAGTACGTCCTGCGGGCCGGCCAGACAGTCACGGTGTGGGCAGCTGGTGCCGGGGTGGCCCACAGCCCCCCGCCACCCTGGTGTGGAAGAGCCAGAGCAGCTGGGGCTCGGGCGAAAGTTTCCGCACTGTGCTGGTCCACGCCGATGGAGAGGAAGTGGCCACAGGAGCAGTGAAGCAGTCTTCTGTGGTGCGGGAGAAGGAGAACCGGGAGGATCTTTTCCACCAGCAGGGGGACCCACGGACCACCTCGAGGGGCTGCTGCCTGATGTAACCGAGCACTCGGCATCTACACACTGTTCCTCACCCAGAGCCACTGAAAACTATTTTTCTAAAATCGGAAAAAACAAAAAAAAAACAAAACAAAAAAAAAAAAACTTTTGGTATCTAATGATTCACTTCTCAAAAATATTTCTGCCTTATTCAACATGCCAATGCTAAAATTTTTAAAACGTCTTACTAATTTAGATACACACACACATAAACACATAGCACACACACAGACACAAGCACATACACACACACACACTCACACACACACTCTGGAGATTTTTTTTTTACTACTAAAATGAATCTACAGGTAACTTTGTTGAAAGTGAACAGTTTTGCAACACTGACTCTTCTAATTCATGAGCAAGGATCTGACCATATTTATTTAGGCTTTTAAATATTTCTTTGAAAGTGTTTCAGAGTTTCTGTGTAGAGTATTAAATATTTTGTTTGACTTAGCAGTAGGACTTTTGTGGAACCTGTGTTTATTAAAATTTATCTTTACACACAAAACCAAAATAATTGTATTTAATGCAAATTCAGAAAACATACTAAAAGAAAACTTATTTGTCCTTGACAACCTGAGGTTCAGTGTGGACTTTGTCAATACAACACTAAAGTCCTGACCCAAGAAAAATTAATTGATAACTAGATTTATTTACATACTGTCTATGGTTTATTGAATTCTACAATGGTAGAATCAAATAATGTGAGATAAATCTACCCACCATGCCTACCACAAAGATTAAAATATTTACTTTTCAGAAAACAATTTGAAAATCTCTCCATTAAAACAATGATATTATTTTCAGAGTGAGCATTTACTAAAAAAGAAAGAAAGAAATACAGAAAGAAAGAAAGAAAAAGAAAGAAAGAAAGAAAGAAAGAAAAAAGAAAGAAAGAAAGAAAAATTTACTTTAATTCCACGTTTTCACTCAATATGTTACATTAAAATTTTATTTATTACTCCTTCAGGTATGTTCACGAAGAAGAAGAAGCAGAAGAAGCAGAAGAAGAAGAAGAAGAAGAAGAAGAAGAAGAAGAAGAAGAAGAAGAAGAAGAAGAAGAAGAAGAAAAAGAAGAAGAAGAAGAAAGAGAGAGAGAGAGAGAGAGAGAGAGAGAGAGAGTAAATAAAATGACAAATTTGTGAAACATATTCCCTGTATTCCCTGTTTAATGGATTGTTTTTTATGTGGAATCAGAGTACATATACCATGAAAAAACTTTGTGTAAAGTACCTAATACAAAAAATGGTTTTAAGTAAAATGTCTTAAGAATCAATTTTAAAAAGGAGTTTATTTTAGTGAATACTTTTAATTTTAATGTAATCTAATTTATGGAAATCATCTTCTTGATTTTAAAATAGAACACTCTAAGAAAGTGAGGTACGCAGATGACAAAAACATTAAGAGAGTCTCCTCTGTTTGGCTGGGGATGTGGCTCAAGAGGTAGCGCTCTCGCCTGGCATGCGTGCGGCCCGGGTTCGATCCTCAGCACCACAAACAAACAAAGGTGTTGTGTCCGCCAAGAACTAAAAATAAATAAATATTAAAAAAAAGAGTCTCCTCTACAAACTTCAAAAATATTTATTTATTTTCTGCATTGATCTCTTTTTTGTATGATATATAATAGTAGTCAGATTTCATCCGATTGCATTTGTATATTTAACTTCCACACCTGGTGTAATATAAAGTTGATCGGTAGTAGGTTTGTTTCCAATACAATTTCCATGTCTATGTGACTATGTTTCAGGATTAATTCTAATTTTCTGTGAATATTTTTGTATTCTAAAAAGCTGCCTTGATTACTGTAGCTTAAAAAGTGTTCATAAAAACTTTTGGTATGCTGCCGGTGAGGAGCTGAAGGAGGCCCGCATGCGGATCGAGTCCCCCAGCTACCAGATCTCCAGCCTCCAGAAGCAGGCCAGTGCTGCTGAGGACCGCATCCGAGAGCTGGAAGGGGCCAGGACTGAGGAGCGGGAGAAGTTCCGGAAGACGCTGGACGCCAAGGAGCAGGAGATGATGGAGATGCGTGATGTGATGCAGCAACAGCTGGCCGAGTACCAGGAGTTGCTGGACGTCCAGTTGACCTTGGACATGGAGATCAGCGCCTACCGCAAGCTCCTAGAGGGCGAGGAGGAGAGGCTGAAGCTGGCTCCCAGCCCCTCCTCACGGGTCACCATCTCACGGGCCACCTGGAGCAGCAGCAGCAGCATGTCCAGAGCTGGGCGTTCAAGCCGAAGCAAGCGGCTGCGTCTGGAGGCGGAGGAGCCCCCAGGCAGCGGCTCAAGTGGCATTGGCTCGGGCAGCTTTGGCTCGGGCAGCAGCAGCAGCAGCTTCCTCCTGGCCCAGCAGGCCT
The DNA here is from genome assembly GCF_045843805.1 of Urocitellus parryii. Classification (NCBI taxonomy): domain Eukaryota; kingdom Metazoa; phylum Chordata; class Mammalia; order Rodentia; family Sciuridae; genus Urocitellus; species Urocitellus parryii. The sequence goes on from NW_027551805.1 coordinate 30,649, forward strand.
CTGCCACCTGCAGCGTCAGCACGGAGGAGATTGACCTGGAGGGCAGGTTCCTGCGGCTCAAGAAGGACTCAGACAAGGATCAGTCCCTGGGGAACTGGAGGATTAAGAGGCAGGTCCTGGAGGGCGATGAGATCGCCTGTAAGTTCACACCCAAGTACGTCCTGCGGGCCGGCCACACAGTCACGGTGTGGGCAGCTGGTGCCGGGGTGGCCCACAGCCCCCCGCCACCCTGGTGTGGAAGAGCCAGAGCAGCTGGGGCTCGGGCGAAAGTTTCCGCACTGTGCTGGTCCACGCCGATGGAGAGGAAGTGGCCACAGGAGCAGTGAAGCAGTCTTCTGTGGTGCGGGAGAAGGAGAACCAGGAGGATCTTTTCCACCAGCAGGGGGACCCACGGACCACCTCGAGGGGCTGCTGCCTGATGTAACCGAGCACTCGGCATCTACACACTGTTCCTCACCCAGAGCCACTGAAAACTATTTTTCTAAAATCGGAAAAAACAAAAAAAAAAAAACAAAACAAACAAAAAAAAACTTTTGGTATCTAATGATTCACTTCTCAAAAATATTTCTGCCTTATTCAACATGCCAATGCTAAAATTTTTAAAACGTCTTACTAATTTAGATACACACACACATAAACACATAGCACACACACAGACACAAGCACATACACACACACACACTCACACACACACTCTGGAGATTTTTTTTTTACTACTAAAATGAATCTACAGGTAACTTTGTTGAAAGTGAACAGTTTTGCAACACTGACTCTTCTAATTCATGAGCAAGGATCTGACCATATTTATTTAGGCTTTTAAATATTTCTTTGAAAGTGTTTCAGAGTTTTCTGTGTAGAGTATTAAATATTTTGTTTGACTTAGCAGTAGGACTTTTGTGGAACCTGTGTTTATTAAAATTTATCTTTACACACAAAACCAAAATAATTGTATTTAATGCAAATTCAGAAAACATACTAAAAGAAAATTTATTTGTCCTTGACAACCTGAGGTTCAGTGTGGACTTTGTCAATACAACACTAAAGTCCTGACCCAAGAAAAATTAATTGATAACTAGATTTATTTACATACTGTCTATGGTTTATTGAATTCTACAATGGTAGAATCAAATAATGTGAGATAAATCTACCCACCATGCCTACCACAAAGATTAAAATATTTACTTTTCAGAAAACAATTTGAAAATCTCTCCATTAAAACAATGATATTATTTTCAGAGTGAGCATTTACTAAAAAAGAAAGAAAGAAATACAGAAAGAAAGAAAGAAAAAAAGAAAGAAAGAAAGAAAGAAAAAAAAAGAAAGAAAAGAAAGAAAATTTTACTTTAATTCCACGTTTTCACTCAATATGTTACATTAAAATTTTATTTATTACTCCTTCAGGTATGTTCACGAAGAAGAAGAAGAAGAAGTAGAAGCAGAAGAAGAAGAAGAAGAAAGAAGAAGAAGAAGAAGAAGAAGAAGAAAAAGAAGAAGAAGAAGAAAGAGAGAGAGAGAGAGAGAGAGAGAGAGAGTAAATAAAATGACAAATTTGTGAAACATATTCCCTGTATTCCCTGTTTAATGGATTGTTTTTATGTGGAATCAGAGTACATATACCATGAAAAAACTTTGTGTAAAGTACCTAATACAAAAAATGGTTTTAAGTAAAATGTCTTAAGAATCAATTTTAAAAAAGGAGTTTATTTTAGTGAATACTTTTAATTTTAAATGTAATCTAATTTATGGAAATCATCTTCTTGATTTTAAAATAGAACACTCTAAGAAAGTGAGGTACGCAGATGACAAAAACATTAAGAGAGTCTCCTCTGTTTGGCTGGGATGTGGCTCAAGCGGTAGCGCGCTCGCCTGGCATGCGTGCGGCCCGGGTTCGATCCTCAGCACCACAAACAAACAAAGGTGTTGTGTCCGCCAAGAACTAAAAATAAATAAATATTAAAAAAAAAAAGAGAGTCTCCTCTACAAACTTCAAAATATTTATTTATTTTCTGCATTGATCTCTTTTTTGTATGATATATAATAGTAGTCAGATTTCATCGATTGCATTTGTATATTTAACTTCCACACATGGTGTAATATAAAGTTGATCGGTAGTAGGTTTGTTTCCAATACAATTTCCATGTCTATGTGACTATGTTTCAGGTTTAATTCTAATTTTCTGTGAATATTTTTGTATTATAAAAAGCTGCCTTGATTACTGTAGCTTAAAAAAGTGTTCATAAAAACTTTTGGTATGCTGCCGGTGAGGAGCTGAAGGAGGCCCGCATGCGGATCGAGTCCCCCAGCTACCAGATCTCCAGCCTCCAGAAGCAGGCCAGTGCTGCTGAGGACCGCATCCGAGAGCTGGAAGGGGCCAGGACTGAGGAGCGGGAGAAGTTCCGGAAGACGCTGGACGCCAAGGAGCAGGAGATGATGGAGATGCGTGATGTGATGCAGCAACAGCTGGCCGAGTACCAGGAGTTGCTGGACGTCCAGTTGACCTTGGACATGGAGATCAGCGCCTACCGCAAGCTCCTAGAGGGAGAGGAGGAGAGGCTGAAGCTGGCTCCCAGCCCCTCCTCACGGGTCACCATCTCACGGGCCACCTGGAGCAGCAGCAGCAGCCATGTCCAGAGCTGGGCGTTCAAGCCGAAGCAAGCGGCTGCGTCTGGAGGCGGAGGAGCCCCCAGGCAGCGGCTCAAGTGGCATTGGCTCGGGCAGCATTGGCTCGGGCAGCAGCAGCAGCAGCTTCCTCCTGGCCCAGCAGCCTCTGCCACCTGCAGCGTCAGCACGGAGGAGATTGACCTGGGAGGGCAGGTTCCTGCGGCTCAAGAAGGACTCAGACAAGGATCAGTCCCTGGGAACTGGAGGATTAAGAGGCAGGTCCCTGGGAGGGCGATGAGATCGCCTGTAAGTTCACACCCAAGTACGTCCTGCGGGCCGGCCAGACAGTCACGGTGTGGGCAGCTGGTGCCGGGGTGGCCCACAGCCCCCCGCCACCCTGGTGTGGAAGAGCCAGAGCAGCTGGGGCTCGGGCGAAAGTTTCCGCACTGTGCTGGTCCACGCCGATGGAGAGGAAGTGGCCACAGGAGCAGTGAAGCAGTCTTCTGTGGTGCGGGAGAAGGAGAACCAGGAGGATCTTTTCCACCAGCAGGGGGACCCACGGACCACCTCGAGGGGCTGCTGCCTGATGTAACCGAGCACTCGGCATCTACACACTGTTCCTCACCCAGAGCCACTGAAAACTATTTTTCTAAAATCGGAAAAAACAAAAAAAAAAAAACAAAACCAAACAAAAAAAACTTTTGGTATCTAATGATTCACTTCTCAAAAATATTTCTGCCTTATTCAACATGCCAATGCTAAAATTTTTTAAAACGTCTTACTAATTTAGATACACACACACATAAACACATAGCACACACACAGACACAAGCACATACACACACACACCCTCACACACACACTCTGGAAGATTTTTTTTTTACTACTAAAATGAATCTACAGGTAACTTTGTTGAAAGTGAACAGTTTTGCAACACTGACTCTTCTAATTCATGTGCAAGGATCTGACCATATTTATTTAGGCTTTTAAATATTTCTTTGAAAGTGTTTCAGAGTAGAGTATTAAATATTTTGTTTGACTTAGCAGTAGGACTTTTGTGGAACCTGTGTTTATTAAAATTTATCTTTACACACAAAACCAAAATAATTGTATTTAATGCAAATTCAGAAAACATACTAAAAGAAAATTTATTTGTCCTTGACAACCTGAGGTTCAGTGTGGACTTTGTCAATACAACACTAAAGTCCTGACCCAAGAAAAATTAATTGATAACTAGATTTATTTACATACTGTCTATGGTTTATTGAATTCTACAATGGTAGAATCAAATAATGTGAGATAAATCTACCCACCATGCCTACCACAAAGATTAAAATATTTACTTTTCAGAAAACAATTTGAAAATCTCTCCATTAAAACAATGATATTATTTTCAGAGTGAGCATTTACTAAAAAAGAAAGAAAGAAATACAGAAAGAAAGAAAGAAAAAGAAAGAAAGAAAGAAAGAAAGAAAAAAGAAAGAAAGAAAGAAAAATTTACTTTAATTCCACGTTTTCACTAAATATGTTACATTAAAATTTTATTTATTACTCCTTCAGGTATGTTCACGAAGAAGAAGAAGCAGAAGAAGCAGAAGAAGAAGAAGAAGAAGAAGAAGAAGAAGAAGAAGAAGAAGAAGAAGAAAAAGAAGAAGAAGAAGAAAGAGAGAGAGAGAGAGAGAGAGAGAGAGAGTAAATAAAATGACAAATTTGTGAAACATATTCCCTGTATTCCCTGTTTAATGGATTGTTTTTTATGTGGAATCAGAGTACATATACCATGAAAAAACTTTGTGTAAAGTACCTAATACAAAAAATGGTTTTAAGTAAAATGTCTTAAGAATCAATTTTAAAAAGGAGTTTATTTTAGTGAATACTTTTAATTTTAATGTAATCTAATTTATGGAAATCATCTTCTTGATTTTAAAATAGAACACTCTAAGAAAGTGAGGTACGCAGATGACAAAAACATTAAGAGAGTCTCCTCTGTTTGGCTGGGGATGTGGCTCAAGCGGTAGCGCGCTCGCCTGGCATGCGTGCGGCCCGGGTTCGATCCTCAGCACCACAAACAAACAAAGGTGTTGTGTCCGCCAAGAACTAAAAATAAATAAATATTAAAAAAAAAAGAGAGTCTCCTCTACAAACTTCAAAAATATTTATTTATTTTCTGCATTGATCTCTTTTTTGTATGATATATAATAGTAGTCAGATTTCATCCGACTGCATTTGTATATTTAACTTCCACACCTGGTGTAATATAAAGTTGATCGGTAGTAGGTTTGTTTCCAATACAATTTCCATGTCTATGTGACTATGTTTCAGGATTAATTCTAATTTTCTGTGAATATTTTTGTATTCTAAAAAGCTGCCTTGATTACTGTAGCTTAAAAAGTGTTCATAAAAACTTTTGGTATGCTGCCGGTGAGGAGCTGAAGGAGGCCCGCATGCGGATCGAGTCCCCCAGCTACCAGATCTCCAGCCTCCAGAAGCAGGCCAGTGCTGCTGAGGACCGCATCCGAGAGCTGGAAGGGGCCAGGACTGAGGAGCGGGAGAAGTTCCGGAAGACGCTGGACGCCAAGGAGCAGGAGATGATGGAGATGCGTGATGTGATGCAGCAACAGCTGGCCGAGTACCAGGAGTTGCTGGACGTCCAGTTGACCTTGGACATGGAGATCAGCGCCTACCGCAAGCTCCTAGAGGGCGAGGAGGAGAGGCTGAAGCTGGCTCCCAGCCCCTCCTCACGGGTCACCATCTCACGGGCCACCTGGAGCAGCAGCAGCAGCATGTCCAGAGCTGGGCGTTCAAGCCGAAGCAAGCGGCTGCGTCTGGAGGCGGAGGAGCCCCCAGGCAGCGGCTCAAGTGGCATTGGCTCGGGCAGCTTTGGCTCGGGCAGCAGCAGCAGCAGCTTCCTCCTGGCCCAGCAGGCCTCTGCCACCTGCAGCGTCAGCACGGAGGAGATTGACCTGGAGGGCAGGTTCCTGCGGCTCAAGAAGGACTCAGACAAGGATCAGTCCCTGGGGAACTGGAGGATTAAGAGGCAGGTCCTGGAGGGCGATGAGATCGCCTGTAAGTTCACACCCAAGTACGTCCTGCGGGCCGGCCACACAGTCACGGTGTGGGCAGCTGGTGCCGGGGTGGCCCACAGCCCCCCGCCACCCTGGTGTGGAAGAGCCAGAGCAGCTGGGGCTCGGGCGAAAGTTTCCGCACTGTGCTGGTCCACGCCGATGGAGAGGAAGTGGCCACAGGAGCAGTGAAGCAGTCTTCTGTGGTGCGGGAGAAGGAGAACCAGGAGGATCTTTTCCACCAGCAGGGGGACCCACGGACCACCTCGAGGGGCTGCTGCCTGATGTAACCGAGCACTCGGCATCTACACACTGTTCCTCACCCAGAGCCACTGAAAACTATTTTTCTAAAATCGGAAAAAACAAAAAAAAAAAAACAAAACAAACAAAAAAAAACTTTTGGTATCTAATGATTCACTTCTCAAAAATATTTCTGCCTTATTCAACATGCCAATGCTAAAATTTTTAAAACGTCTTACTAATTTAGATACACACACACATAAACACATAGCACACACACAGACACAAGCACATACACACACACACACTCACACACACACTCTGGAGATTTTTTTTTTACTACTAAAATGAATCTACAGGTAACTTTGTTGAAAGTGAACAGTTTTGCAACACTGACTCTTCTAATTCATGAGCAAGGATCTGACCATATTTATTTAGGCTTTTAAATATTTCTTTGAAAGTGTTTCAGAGTTTCTGTGTAGAGTATTAAATATTTTGTTTGACTTAGCAGTAGGACTTTTGTGGAACCTGTGTTTATTAAAATTTATCTTTACACACAAAACCAAAATAATTGTATTTAATGCAAATTCAGAAAACATACTAAAAGAAAATTTATTTGTCCTTGACAACCTGAGGTTCAGTGTGGACTTTGTCAATACAACACTAAAGTCCTGACCCAAGAAAAATTAATTGATAACTAGATTTATTTACATACTGTCTATGGTTTATTGAATTCTACAATGGTAGAATCAAATAATGTGAGATAAATCTACCCACCATGCCTACCACAAAGATTAAAATATTTACTTTTCAGAAAACAATTTGAAAATCTCTCCATTAAAACAATGATATTATTTTCAGAGTGAGCATTTACTAAAAAAGAAAGAAAGAAATACAGAAAGAAAGAAAGAAAAAGAAAGAAAGAAAGAAAGAAAGAAAAAAGAAAGAAAGAAAGAAAATTTTACTTTAATTCCACGTTTTCACTCAATATGTTACATTAAAATTTTATTTATTACTCCTTCAGGTATGTTCACGAAGAAGAAGAAGAAGAAGTAGAAGCAGAAGAAGAAGAAGAAGAAGAAGAAGAAGAAGAAGAAGAAGAAGAAAAAGAAGAAGAAGAAGAAAGAGAGAGAGAGAGAGAGAGAGAGAGAGAGTAAATAAAATGACAAATTTGTGAAACATATTCCCTGTATTCCCTGTTTAATGGATTGTTTTTTATGTGGAATCAGAGTACATATACCATGAAAAAACTTTGTGTAAAGTACCTAATACAAAAAATGGTTTTAAGTAAAATGTCTTAAGAATCAATTTTAAAAAGGAGTTTATTTTAGTGAATACTTTTAATTTTAATGTAATCTAATTTATGGAAATCATCTTCTTGATTTTAAAATAGAACACTCTAAGAAAGTGAGGTACGCAGATGACAAAAACATTAAGAGAGTCTCCTCTGTTTGGCTGGGGATGTGGCTCAAGCGGTAGCGCGCTCGCCTGGCATGCGTGCGGCCCGGGTTCGATCCTCAGCACCACAAACAAACAAAGGTGTTGTGTCCGCCAAGAACTAAAAATAAATAAATATTAAAAAAAAAAGAGAGTCTCCTCTACAAACTTCAAAAATATTTATTTATTTTCTGCATTGATCTCTTTTTTGTATGATATATAATAGTAGTCAGATTTCATCCGATTGCATTTGTATATTTAACTTCCACACATGGTGTAATATAAAGTTGATCGGTAGTAGGTTTGTTTCCAATACAATTTCCATGTCTATGTGACTATGTTTCAGGATTAATTCTAATTTTCTGTGAATATTTTTGTATTATAAAAAGCTGCCTTGATTACTGTAGCTTAAAAAGTGTTCATAAAAACTTTTGGTATGCTGCCGGTGAGGAGCTGAAGGAGGCCCGCATGCGGATCGAGTCCCCCAGCTACCAGATCTCCAGCCTCCAGAAGCAGGCCAGTGCTGCTGAGGACCGCATCCGAGAGCTGGAAGGGGCCAGGACTGAGGAGCGGGAGAAGTTCCGGAAGACGCTGGACGCCAAGGAGCAGGAGATGATGGAGATGCGTGATGTGATGCAGCAACAGCTGGCCGAGTACCAGGAGTTGCTGGACGTCCAGTTGACCTTGGACATGGAGATCAGCGCCTACCGCAAGCTCCTAGAGGGCGAGGAGGAGAGGCTGAAGCTGGCTCCCAGCCCCTCCTCACGGGTCACCATCTCACGGGCCACCTGGAGCAGCAGCAGCAGCATGTCCAGAGCTGGGCGTTCAAGCCGAAGCAAGCGGCTGCGTCTGGAGGCGGAGGAGCCCCCAGGCAGCGGCTCAAGTGGCATTGGCTCGGGCAGCATTGGCTCGGGCAGCAGCAGCAGCAGCTTCCTCCTGGCCCAGCAGGCCTCTGCCACCTGCAGCGTCAGCACGGAGGAGATTGACCTGGAGGGCAGGTTCCTGCGGCTCAAGAAGGACTCAGACAAGGATCAGTCCCTGGGGAACTGGAGGATTAAGAGGCAGGTCCTGGAGGGCGATGAGATCGCCTGTAAGTTCACACCCAAGTACGTCCTGCGGGCCGGCCAGACAGTCACGGTGTGGGCAGCTGGTGCCGGGGTGGCCCACAGCCCCCCGCCACCCTGGTGTGGAAGAGCCAGAGCAGCTGGGGCTCGGGCGAAAGTTTCCGCACTGTGCTGGTCCACGCCGATGGAGAGGAAGTGGCCACAGGAGCAGTGAAGCAGTCTTCTGTGGTGCGGGAGAAGGAGAACCGGGAGGATCTTTTCCACCAGCAGGGGGACCCACGGACCACCTCGAGGGGCTGCTGCCTGATGTAACCGAGCACTCGGCATCTACACACTGTTCCTCACCCAGAGCCACTGAAAACTATTTTTCTAAAATCGGAAAAAACAAAAAAAAAACAAAACAAAAAAAAAAAAACTTTTGGTATCTAATGATTCACTTCTCAAAAATATTTCTGCCTTATTCAACATGCCAATGCTAAAATTTTTAAAACGTCTTACTAATTTAGATACACACACACATAAACACATAGCACACACACAGACACAAGCACATACACACACACACACTCACACACACACTCTGGAGATTTTTTTTTTACTACTAAAATGAATCTACAGGTAACTTTGTTGAAAGTGAACAGTTTTGCAACACTGACTCTTCTAATTCATGAGCAAGGATCTGACCATATTTATTTAGGCTTTTAAATATTTCTTTGAAAGTGTTTCAGAGTTTCTGTGTAGAGTATTAAATATTTTGTTTGACTTAGCAGTAGGACTTTTGTGGAACCTGTGTTTATTAAAATTTATCTTTACACACAAAACCAAAATAATTGTATTTAATGCAAATTCAGAAAACATACTAAAAGAAAACTTATTTGTCCTTGACAACCTGAGGTTCAGTGTGGACTTTGTCAATACAACACTAAAGTCCTGACCCAAGAAAAATTAATTGATAACTAGATTTATTTACATACTGTCTATGGTTTATTGAATTCTACAATGGTAGAATCAAATAATGTGAGATAAATCTACCCACCATGCCTACCACAAAGATTAAAATATTTACTTTTCAGAAAACAATTTGAAAATCTCTCCATTAAAACAATGATATTATTTTCAGAGTGAGCATTTACTAAAAAAGAAAGAAAGAAATACAGAAAGAAAGAAAGAAAAAGAAAGAAAGAAAGAAAGAAAGAAAGAAAGAAAGAAAGAAAAAAGAAAGAAAGAAAGAAAATTTTACTTTAATTCCACGTTTTCACTCAATATGTTACATTAAAATTTTATTTATTACTCCTTCAGGTATGTTCACGAAGAAGAAGAAGAAGAAGTAGAAGCAGAAGAAGAAGAAGAAGAAGAAGAAGAAGAAGAAGAAGAAGAAGAAAAAGAAGAAGAAGAAGAAAGAGAGAGAGAGAGAGAGAGAGAGAGAGAGTAAATAAAATGACAAATTTGTGAAACATATTCCCTGTATTCCCTGTTTAATGGATTGTTTTTTATGTGGAATCAGAGTACATATACCATGAAAAAACTTTGTGTAAAGTACCTAATACAAAAAATGGTTTTAAGTAAAATGTCTTAAGAATCAATTTTAAAAAGGAGTTTATTTTAGTGAATACTTTTAATTTTAATGTAATCTAATTTATGGAAATCATCTTCTTGATTTTAAAATAGAACACTCTAAGAAAGTGAGGTACGCAGATGACAAAAACATTAAGAGAGTCTCCTCTGTTTGGCTGGGGATGTGGCTCAAGCGGTAGCGCGCTCGCCTGGCATGCGTGCGGCCCGGGTTCGATCCTCAGCACCACAAACAAACAAAGGTGTTGTGTCCGCCAAGAACTAAAAATAAATAAATATTTAAAAAAAAAGAGAGTCTCCTCTACAAACTTCAAAAATATTTATTTATTTTCTGCATTGATCTCTTTTTTGTATGATATATAATAGTAGTCAGATTTCATCCGACTGCATTTGTATATTTAACTTCCACACCTGGTGTAATATAAAGTTGATCGGTAGTAGGTTTGTTTCCAATACAATTTCCATGTCTATGTGACTATGTTTCAGGATTAATTCTAATTTTCTGTGAATATTTTTGTATTCTAAAAAGCTGCCTTGATTACTGTAGCTTAAAAAGTGTTCATAAAAACTTTTGGTATGCTGCCGGTGAGGAGCTGAAGGAGGCCCGCATGCGGATCGAGTCCCCCAGCTACCAGATCTCCAGCCTCCAGAAGCAGGCCAGTGCTGCTGAGGACTGCATCCGAGAGCTGGAAGGGGCCAGGACTGAGGAGCGGGAGAAGTTCCGGAAGACGCTGGACGCCAAGGAGCAGGAGATGATGGAGATGCGTGATGTGATGCAGCAACAGCTGGCCGAGTACCAGGAGTTGCTGGACGTCCAGTTGACCTTGGACATGGAGATCAGCGCCTACCGCAAGCTCCTAGAGGGCGAGGAGGAGAGGCTGAAGCTGGCTCCCAGCCCCTCCTCACGGGTCACCATCTCACGGGCCACCTGGAGCAGCAGCAGCAGCATGTCCAGAGCTGGGCGTTCAAGCCGAAGCAAGCGGCTGCGTCTGGAGGCGGAGGAGCCCCCAGGCAGCGGCTCAAGTGGCATTGGCTCGGGCAGCATTGGCTCGGGCAGCAGCAGCAGCAGCTTCCTCCTGGCCCAGCAGGCCTCTGCCACCTGCAGCGTCAGCACGGAGGAGATTGACCTGGAGGGCAGGTTCCTGCGGCTCAAGAAGGACTCAGACAAGGATCAGTCCCTGGGGAACTGGAGGATTAAGAGGCAGGTCCTGGAGGGCGATGAGATCGCCTGTAAGTTCACACCCAAGTACGTCCTGCGGGCCGGCCAGACAGTCACGGTGTGGGCAGCTGGTGCCGGGGTGGCCCACAGCCCCCCGCCACCCTGGTGTGGAAGAGCCAGAGCAGCTGGGGCTCGGGCGAAAGTTTCCGCACTGTGCTGGTCCACGCCGATGGAGAGGAAGTGGCCACAGGAGCAGTGAAGCAGTCTTCTGTGGTGCGGGAGAAGGAGAACCGGGAGGATCTTTTCCACCAGCAGGGGGACCCACGGACCACCTCGAGGGGCTGCTGCCTGATGTAACCGAGCACTCGGCATCTACACACTGTTCCTCACCCAGAGCCACTGAAAACTATTTTTCTAAAATCGGAAAAAACAAAAAAAAAACAAAACAAAAAAAAAAAAACTTTTCGTATCTAATGATTCACTTCTCAAAAATATTTCTGCCTTATTCAACATGCCAATGCTAAAATTTTTAAAACGTCTTACTAATTTAGATACACACACACATAAACACATAGCACACACACAGACACAAGCACATACACACACACACACTCACACACACACTCTGGAGATTTTTTTTTTACTACTAAAATGAATCTACAGGTAACTTTGTTGAAAGTGAACAGTTTTGCAACACTGACTCTTCTAATTCATGAGCAAGGATCTGACCATATTTATTTAGGCTTTTAAATATTTCTTTGAAAGTGTTTCAGAGTTTCTGTGTAGAGTATTAAATATTTTGTTTGACTTAGCAGTAGGACTTTTGTGGAACCTGTGTTTATTAAAATTTATCTTTACACACAAAACCAAAATAATTGTATTTAATGCAAATTCAGAAAACATACTAAAAGAAAACTTATTTGTCCTTGACAACCTGAGGTTCAGTGTGGACTTTGTCAATACAACACTAAAGTCCTGACCCAAGAAAAATTAATTGATAACTAGATTTATTTACATACTGTCTATGGTTTATTGAATTCTACAATGGTAGAATCAAATAATGTGAGATAAATCTACCCACCATGCCTACCACAAAGATTAAAATATTTACTTTTCAGAAAACAATTTGAAAATCTCTCCATTAAAACAATGATATTATTTTCAGAGTGAGCATTTACTAAAAAAGAAAGAAAGAAATACAGAAAGAAAGAAAGAAAAAGAAAGAAAGAAAGAAAGAAAGAAAAAAGAAAGAAAGAAAGAAAAATTTACTTTAATTCCACGTTTTCACTCAATATGTTACATTAAAATTTTATTTATTACTCCTTCAGGTATGTTCACGAAGAAGAAGAAGCAGAAGAAGCAGAAGAAGAAGAAGAAGAAGAAGAAGAAGAAGAAGAAGAAGAAGAAGAAGAAGAAAAAGAAGAAGAAGAAGAAAGAGAGAGAGAGAGAGAGAGAGAGAGAGAGAGAGTAAATAAAATGACAAATTTGTGAAACATATTCCCTGTATTCCCTGTTTAATGGATTGTTTTTTATGTGGAATCAGAGTACATATACCATGAAAAAACTTTGTGTAAAGTACCTAATACAAAAAATGGTTTTAAGTAAAATGTCTTAAGAATCAATTTTAAAAAGGAGTTTATTTTAGTGAATACTTTTAATTTTAATGTAATCTAATTTATGGAAATCATCTTCTTGATTTTAAAATAGAACACTCTAAGAAAGTGAGGTACGCAGATGACAAAAACATTAAGAGAGTCTCCTCTGTTTGGCTGGGGATGTGGCTCAAGCGGTAGCGCTCTCGCCTGGCATGCGTGCGGCCCGGGTTCGATCCTCAGCACCACAAACAAACAAAGGTGTTGTGTCCGCCAAGAACTAAAAATAAATAAATATTAAAAAAAAAGAGTCTCCTCTACAAACTTCAAAAATATTTATTTATTTTCTGCATTGATCTCTTTTTTGTATGATATATAATAGTAGTCAGATTTCATCCGATTGCATTTGTATATTTAACTTCCACACCTGGTGTAATATAAAGTTGATCGGTAGTAGGTTTGTTTCCAATACAATTTCCATGTCTATGTGACTATGTTTCAGGATTAATTCTAATTTTCTGTGAATATTTTTGTATTCTAAAAAGCTGCCTTGATTACTGTAGCTTAAAAAGTGTTCATAAAAACTTTTGGTATGCTGCCGGTGAGGAGCTGAAGGAGGCCCGCATGCGGATCGAGTCCCCCAGCTACCAGATCTCCAGCCTCCAGAAGCAGGCCAGTGCTGCTGAGGACCGCATCCGAGAGCTGGAAGGGGCCAGGACTGAGGAGCGGGAGAAGTTCCGGAAGACGCTGGACGCCAAGGAGCAGGAGATGATGGAGATGCGTGATGTGATGCAGCAACAGCTGGCCGAGTACCAGGAGTTGCTGGACGTCCAGTTGACCTTGGACATGGAGATCAGCGCCTACCGCAAGCTCCTAGAGGGCGAGGAGGAGAGGCTGAAGCTGGCTCCCAGCCCCTCCTCACGGGTCACCATCTCACGGGCCACCTGGAGCAGCAGCAGCAGCATGTCCAGAGCTGGGCGTTCAAGCCGAAGCAAGCGGCTGCGTCTGGAGGCGGAGGAGCCCCCAGGCAGCGGCTCAAGTGGCATTGGCTCGGGCAGCATTGGCTCGGGCAGCAGCAGCAGCAGCTTCCTCCTGGCCCAGCAGGCCTCTGCCACCTGCAGCGTCAGCACGGAGGAGATTGACCTGGAGGGCAGGTTCCTGCGGCTCAAGAAGGACTCAGACAAGGATCAGTCCCTGGGGAACTGGAGGATTAAGAGGCAGGTCCTGGAGGGCGATGAGATCGCCTGTAAGTTCACACCCAAGTACGTCCTGCGGGCCGGCCACACAGTCACGGTGTGGGCAGCTGGTGCCGGGGTGGCCCACAGCCCCCCGCCACCCTGGTGTGGAAGAGCCAGAGCAGCTGGGGCTCGGGCGAAAGTTTCCGCACTGTGCTGGTCCACGCCGATGGAGAGGAAGTGGCCACAGGAGCAGTGAAGCAGTCTTCTGTGGTGCGGGAGAAGGAGAACCAGGAGGATCTTTTCCACCAGCAGGGGGACCCACGGACCACCTCGAGGGGCTGCTGCCTGATGTAACCGAGCACTCGGCATCTACACACTGTTCCTCACCCAGAGCCACTGAAAACTATTTTTCTAAAATCGGAAAAAACAAAAAAAAAAAAACAAAACAAACAAAAAAAAACTTTTGGTATCTAATGATTCACTTCTCAAAAATATTTCTGCCTTATTCAACATGCCAATGCTAAAATTTTTAAAACGTCTTACTAATTTAGATACACACACACATAAACACATAGCACACACACAGACACAAGCACATACACACACACACACTCACACACACACTCTGGAGATTTTTTTTTTACTACTAAAATGAATCTACAGGTAACTTTGTTGAAAGTGAACAGTTTTGCAACACTGACTCTTCTAATTCATGAGCAAGGATCTGACCATATTTATTTAGGCTTTTAAATATTTCTTTGAAAGTGTTTCAGAGTTTCTGTGTAGAGTATTAAATATTTTGTTTGACTTAGCAGTAGGACTTTTGTGGAACCTGTGTTTATTAAAATTTATCTTTACACACAAAACCAAAATAATTGTATTTAATGCAAATTCAGAAAACATACTAAAAGAAAATTTATTTGTCCTTGACAACCTGAGGTTCAGTGTGGACTTTGTCAATACAACACTAAAGTCCTGACCCAAGAAAAATTAATTGATAACTAGATTTATTTACATACTGTCTATGGTTTATTGAATTCTACAATGGTAGAATCAAATAATGTGAGATAAATCTACCCACCATGCCTACCACAAAGATTAAAATATTTACTTTTCAGAAAACAATTTGAAAATCTCTCCATTAAAACAATGATATTATTTTCAGAGTGAGCATTTACTAAAAAAGAAAGAAAGAAAGAAAGAAAAAGAAAGAAAAAAAGAAAGAAAGAAAGAAAAAAGAAAGAAAGAAAGAAAAATTTACTTTAATTCCACGTTTTCACTCAATATGTTACATTAAAATTTTATTTATTACTCCTTCAGGTATGTTCACGAAGAAGAAGAAGAAGAAGAAGAAGAAGAAGAAGAAGAAGAAGAAGAAGAAGAAGAAGAAGAAGAAGAAAAAGAAGAAGAAGAAGAAAGAGAGAGAGAGAGAGAGAGAGAGAGAGAGAGAGAGTAAATAAAATGACAAATTTGTGAAACATATTCCCTGTATTCCCTGTTTAATGGATCGTTTTTTATGTGGAATCAGAGTACATATACCATGAAAAAACTTTGTGTAAAGTACCTAATACAAAAAATGGTTTTAAGTAAAATGTCTTAAGAATCAATTTTAAAAAGGAGTTTATTTTAGTGAATACTTTTAATTTTAATGTAATCTAATTTATGGAAATCATCTTCTTGATTTTAAAATAGAACACTCTAAGAAAGTGAGGTACGCAGATGACAAAAACATTAAGAGAGTCTCCTCTGTTTGGCTGGGGATGTGGCTCAAGCGGTAGCGCGCTCGCCTGGCATGCGTGCGGCCCGGGTTCGATCCTCAGCACCACAAACAAACAAAGGTGTTGTGTCCGCCAAGAACTAAAAATAAATAAATATTAAAAAAAAAGAGAGTCTCCTCTACAAACTTCAAAAATATTTATTTATTTTCTGCATTGATCTCTTTTTTGTATGATATATAATAGTAGTCAGATTTCATCCGATTGCATTTGTATATTTAACTTCCACACCTGGTGTAATATAAAGTTGATCGGTAGTAGGTTTGTTTCCAATACAATTTCCATGTCTATGTGACTATGTTTCAGGATTAATTCTAATTTTCTGTGAATATTTTTGTATTATAAAAAGCTGCCTTGATTACTGTAGCTTAAAAAGTGTTCATAAAAACTTTTGGTATGCTGCCGGTGAGGAGCTGAAGGAGGCCCGCATGCGGATCGAGTCCCCCAGCTACCAGATCTCCAGCCTCCAGAAGCAGGCCAGTGCTGCTGAGGACCGCATCCGAGAGCTGGAAGGGGACAGGACTGAGGAGCGGGAGAAGTTCCGGAAGACGCTGGACGCCAAGGAGCAGGAGATGATGGAGATGCGTGATGTGATGCAGCAACAGCTGGCCGAGTACCAGGAGTTGCTGGACGTCCAGTTGACCTTGGACATGGAGATCAGCGCCTACCGCAAGCTCCTAGAGGGCGAGGAGGAGAGGCTGAAGCTGGCTCCCAGCCCCTCCTCACGGGTCACCATCTCACGGGCCACCTGGAGCAGCAGCAGCAGCATGTCCAGAGCTGGGCGTTCAAGCCGAAGCAAGCGGCTGCGTCTGGAGGCGGAGGAGCCCCCAGGCAGCGGCTCAAGTGGCATTGGCTCGGGCAGCATTGGCTCGGGCAGCAGCAGCAGCAGCTTCCTCCTGGCCCAGCAGGCCTCTGCCACCTGCAGCGTCAGCACGGAGGAGATTGACCTGGAGGGCAGGTTCCTGCGGCTCAAGAAGGACTCAGACAAGGATCAGTCCCTGGGGAACTGGAGGATTAAGAGGCAGGTCCTGGAGGGCGATGAGATCGCCTGTAAGTTCACACCCAAGTACGTCCTGCGGGCCGGCCAGACAGTCACGGTGTGGGCAGCTGGTGCCGGGGTGGCCCACAGCCCCCCGCCACCCTGGTGTGGAAGAGCCAGAGCAGCTGGGGCTCGGGCGAAAGTTTCCGCACTGTGCTGGTCCACGCCGATGGAGAGGAAGTGGCCACAGGAGCAGTGAAGCAGTCTTCTGTGGTGCGGGAGAAGGAGAACCGGGAGGATCTTTTCCACCAGCAGGGGGACCCACGGACCACCTCGAGGGGCTGCTGCCTGATGTAACCGAGCACTCGGCATCTACACACTGTTCCTCACCCAGAGCCACTGAAAACTATTTTTCTAAAATCGGAAAAAACAAAAAAAAAACAAAACAAAAAAAAAAAAACTTTTGGTATCTAATGATTCACTTCTCAAAAATATTTCTGCCTTATTCAACATGCCAATGCTAAAATTTTTAAAACGTCTTACTAATTTAGATACACACACACATAAACACATAGCACACACACAGACACAAGCACATACACACACACACACTCACACACACACTCTGGAGATTTTTTTTTTACTACTAAAATGAATCTACAGGTAACTTTGTTGAAAGTGAACAGTTTTGCAACACTGACTCTTCTAATTCATGAGCAAGGATCTGACCATATTTATTTAGGCTTTTAAATATTTCTTTGAAAGTGTTTCAGAGTTTCTGTGTAGAGTATTAAATATTTTGTTTGACTTAGCAGTAGGACTTTTGTGGAACCTGTGTTTATTAAAATTTATCTTTACACACAAAACCAAAATAATTGTATTTAATGCAAATTCAGAAAACATACTAAAAGAAAACTTATTTGTCCTTGACAACCTGAGGTTCAGTGTGGACTTTGTCAATACAACACTAAAGTCCTGACCCAAGAAAAATTAATTGATAACTAGATTTATTTACATACTGTCTATGGTTTATTGAATTCTACAATGGTAGAATCAAATAATGTGAGATAAATCTACCCACCATGCCTACCACAAAGATTAAAATATTTACTTTTCAGAAAACAATTTGAAAATCTCTCCATTAAAACAATGATATTATTTTCAGAGTGAGCATTTACTAAAAAAGAAAGAAAGAAATACAGAAAGAAAGAAAGAAAAAGAAAGAAAGAAAGAAAGAAAGAAAAAAGAAAGAAAGAAAGAAAAATTTACTTTAATTCCACGTTTTCACTCAATATGTTACATTAAAATTTTATTTATTACTCCTTCAGGTATGTTCACGAAGAAGAAGAAGCAGAAGAAGCAGAAGAAGAAGAAGAAGAAGAAGAAGAAGAAGAAGAAGAAGAAGAAGAAGAAGAAAAAGAAGAAGAAGAAGAAAGAGAGAGAGAGAGAGAGAGAGAGAGAGAGAGAGTAAATAAAATGACAAATTTGTGAAACATATTCCCTGTATTCCCTGTTTAATGGATTGTTTTTTATGTGGAATCAGAGTACATATACCATGAAAAAACTTTGTGTAAAGTACCTAATACAAAAAATGGTTTTAAGTAAAATGTCTTAAGAATCAATTTTAAAAAGGAGTTTATTTTAGTGAATACTTTTAATTTTAATGTAATCTAATTTATGGAAATCATCTTCTTGATTTTAAAATAGAACACTCTAAGAAAGTGAGGTACGCAGATGACAAAAACATTAAGAGAGTCTCCTCTGTTTGGCTGGGGATGTGGCTCAAGCGGTAGCGCTCTCCCCTGGCATGCGTGCGGCCCGGGTTCGATCCTCAGCACCACAAACAAACAAAGGTGTTGTGTCCGCCAAGAACTAAAAATAAATAAATATTAAAAAAAAAGAGTCTCCTCTACAAACTTCAAAAATATTTATTTATTTTCTGCATTGATCTCTTTTTTGTATGATATATAATAGTAGTCAGATTTCATCCGATTGCATTTGTATATTTAACTTCCACACCTGGTGTAATATAAAGTTGATCGGTAGTAGGTTTGTTTCCAATACAATTTCCATGTCTATGTGACTATGTTTCAGGATTAATTCTAATTTTCTGTGAATATTTTTGTATTCTAAAAAGCTGCCTTGATTACTGTAGCTTAAAAAGTGTTCATAAAAACTTTTGGTATGCTGCCGGTGAGGAGCTGAAGGAGGCCCGCATGCGGATCGAGTCCCCCAGCTACCAGATCTCCAGCCTCCAGAAGCAGGCCAGTGCTGCTGAGGACCGCATCCGAGAGCTGGAAGGGGCCAGGACTGAGGAGCGGGAGAAGTTCCGGAAGACGCTGGACGCCAAGGAGCAGGAGATGATGGAGATGCGTGATGTGATGCAGCAACAGCTGGCCGAGTACCAGGAGTTGCTGGACGTCCAGTTGACCTTGGACATGGAGATCAGCGCCTACCGCAAGCTCCTAGAGGGCGAGGAGGAGAGGCTGAAGCTGGCTCCCAGCCCCTCCTCACGGGTCACCATCTCACGGGCCACCTGGAGCAGCAGCAGCAGCATGTCCAGAGCTGGGCGTTCAAGCCGAAGCAAGCGGCTGCGTCTGGAGGCGGAGGAGCCCCCAGGCAGCGGCTCAAGTGGCATTGGCTCGGGCAGCATTGGCTCGGGCAGCAGCAGCAGCAGCTTCCTCCTGGCCCAGCAGGCCTCTGCCACCTGCAGCGTCAGCACGGAGGAGATTGACCTGGAGGGCAGGTTCCTGCGGCTCAAGAAGGACTCAGACAAGGATCAGTCCCTGGGGAACTGGAGGATTAAGAGGCAGGTCCTGGAGGGCGATGAGATCGCCTGTAAGTTCACACCCAAGTACGTCCTGCGGGCCGGCCACACAGTCACGGTGTGGGCAGCTGGTGCCGGGGTGGCCCACAGCCCCCCGCCACCCTGGTGTGGAAGAGCCAGAGCAGCTGGGGCTCGGGCGAAAGTTTCCGCACTGTGCTGGTCCACGCCGATGGAGAGGAAGTGGCCACAGGAGCAGTGAAGCAGTCTTCTGTGGTGCGGGAGAAGGAGAACCAGGAGGATCTTTTCCACCAGCAGGGGGACCCACGGACCACCTCGAGGGGCTGCTGCCTGATGTAACCGAGCACTCGGCATCTACACACTGTTCCTCACCCAGAGCCACTGAAAACTATTTTTCTAAAATCGGAAAAAACAAAAAAAAAAAAACAAAACAAACAAAAAAAAACTTTTGGTATCTAATGATTCACTTCTCAAAAATATTTCTGCCTTATTCAACATGCCAATGCTAAAATTTTTAAAACGTCTTACTAATTTAGATACACACACACATAAACACATAGCACACACACAGACACAAGCACATACACACACACACACTCACACACACACTCTGGAGATTTTTTTTTTACTACTAAAATGAATCTACAGGTAACTTTGTTGAAAGTGAACAGTTTTGCAACACTGACTCTTCTAATTCATGAGCAAGGATCTGACCATATTTATTTAGGCTTTTAAATATTTCTTTGAAAGTGTTTCAGAGTTTCTGTGTAGAGTATTAAATATTTTGTTTGACTTAGCAGTAGGACTTTTGTGGAACCTGTGTTTATTAAAATTTATCTTTACACACAAAACCAAAATAATTGTATTTAATGCAAATTCAGAAAACATACTAAAAGAAAATTTATTTGTCCTTGACAACCTGAGGTTCAGTGTGGACTTTGTCAATACAACACTAAAGTCCTGACCCAAGAAAAATTAATTGATAACTAGATTTATTTACATACTGTCTATGGTTTATTGAATTCTACAATGGTAGAATCAAATAATGTGAGATAAATCTACCCACCATGCCTACCACAAAGATTAAAATATTTACTTTTCAGAAAACAATTTGAAAATCTCTCCATTAAAACAATGATATTATTTTCAGAGTGAGCATTTACTAAAAAAGAAAGAAAGAAAGAAAGAAAAAGAAAGAAAAAAAGAAAGAAAGAAAGAAAAAAGAAAGAAAGAAAGAAAAATTTACTTTAATTCCACGTTTTCACTCAATATGTTACATTAAAATTTTATTTATTACTCCTTCAGGTATGTTCACGAAGAAGAAGAAGAAGAAGAAGAAGAAGAAGAAGAAGAAGAAGAAGAAGAAGAAGAAGAAGAAGAAGAAAAAGAAGAAGAAGAAGAAAGAGAGAGAGAGAGAGAGAGAGAGAGAGAGTAAATAAAATGACAAATTTGTGAAACATATTCCCTGTATTCCCTGTTTAATGGATCGTTTTTTATGTGGAATCAGAGTACATATACCATGAAAAAACTTTGTGTAAAGTACCTAATACAAAAAATGGTTTTAAGTAAAATGTCTTAAGAATCAATTTTAAAAAGGAGTTTATTTTAGTGAATACTTTTAATTTTAATGTAATCTAATTTATGGAAATCATCTTCTTGATTTTAAAATAGAACACTCTAAGAAAGTGAGGTACGCAGATGACAAAAACATTAAGAGAGTCTCCTCTGTTTGGCTGGGGATGTGGCTCAAGCGGTAGCGCGCTCGCCTGGCATGCGTGCGGCCCGGGTTCGATCCTCAGCACCACAAACAAACAAAGGTGTTGTGTCCGCCAAGAACTAAAAATAAATAAATATTAAAAAAAAAGAGAGTCTCCTCTACAAACTTCAAAAATATTTATTTATTTTCTGCATTGATCTCTTTTTTGTATGATATATAATAGTAGTCAGATTTCATCCGATTGCATTTGTATATTTAACTTCCACACCTGGTGTAATATAAAGTTGATCGGTAGTAGGTTTGTTTCCAATACAATTTCCATGTCTATGTGACTATGTTTCAGGATTAATTCTAATTTTCTGTGAATATTTTTGTATTATAAAAAGCTGCCTTGATTACTGTAGCTTAAAAAGTGTTCATAAAAACTTTTGGTATGCTGCCGGTGAGGAGCTGAAGGAGGCCCGCATGCGGATCGAGTCCCCCAGCTACCAGATCTCCAGCCTCCAGAAGCAGGCCAGTGCTGCTGAGGACCGCATCCGAGAGCTGGAAGGGGCCAGGACTGAGGAGCGGGAGAAGTTCCGGAAGACGCTGGACGCCAAGGAGCAGGAGATGATGGAGATGCGTGATGTGATGCAGCAACAGCTGGCCGAGTACCAGGAGTTGCTGGACGTCCAGTTGACCTTGGACATGGAGATCAGCGCCTACCGCAAGCTCCTAGAGGGCGAGGAGGAGAGGCTGAAGCTGGCTCCCAGCCCCTCCTCACGGGTCACCATCTCACGGGCCACCTGGAGCAGCAGCAGCAGCATGTCCAGAGCTGGGCGTTCAAGCCGAAGCAAGCGGCTGCGTCTGGAGGCGGAGGAGCCCCCAGGCAGCGGCTCAAGTGGCATTGGCTCGGGCAGCATTGGCTCGGGCAGCAGCAGCAGCAGCTTCCTCCTGGCCCAGCAGGCCTCTGCCACCTGCAGCGTCAGCACGGAGGAGATTGACCTGGAGGGCAGGTTCCTGCGGCTCAAGAAGGACTCAGACAAGGATCAGTCCCTGGGGAACTGGAGGATTAAGAGGCAGGTCCTGGAGGGCGATGAGATCGCCTGTAAGTTCACACCCAAGTACGTCCTGCGGGCCGGCCAGACAGTCACGGTGTGGGCAGCTGGTGCCGGGGTGGCCCACAGCCCCCCGCCACCCTGGTGTGGAAGAGCCAGAGCAGCTGGGGCTCGGGCGAAAGTTTCCGCACTGTGCTGGTCCACGCCGATGGAGAGGAAGTGGCCACAGGAGCAGTGAAGCAGTCTTCTGTGGTGCGGGAGAAGGAGAACCGGGAGGATCTTTTCCACCAGCAGGGGGACCCACGGACCACCTCGAGGGGCTGCTGCCTGATGTAACCGAGCACTCGGCATCTACACACTGTTCCTCACCCAGAGCCACTGAAAACTATTTTTCTAAAATCGGAAAAAACAAAAAAAAAACAAAACAAAAAAAAAAACTTTTGGTATCTAATGATTCACTTCTCAAAAATATTTCTGCCTTATTCAACATGCCAATGCTAAAATTTTTAAAACGTCTTACTAATTTAGATACACACACACATAAACACATAGCACACACACAGACACAAGCACATACACACACACACACTCACACACACACTCTGGAGATTTTTTTTTTACTACTAAAATGAATCTACAGGTAACTTTGTTGAAAGTGAACAGTTTTGCAACACTGACTCTTCTAATTCATGAGCAAGGATCTGACCATATTTATTTAGGCTTTTAAATATTTCTTTGAAAGTGTTTCAGAGTTTCTGTGTAGAGTATTAAATATTTTGTTTGACTTAGCAGTAGGACTTTTGTGGAACCTGTGTTTATTAAAATTTATCTTTACACACAAAACCAAAATAATTGTATTTAATGCAAATTCAGAAAACATACTAAAAGAAAACTTATTTGTCCTTGACAACCTGAGGTTCAGTGTGGACTTTGTCAATACAACACTAAAGTCCTGACCCAAGAAAAATTAATTGATAACTAGATTTATTTACATACTGTCTATGGTTTATTGAATTCTACAATGGTAGAATCAAATAATGTGAGATAAATCTACCCACCATGCCTACCACAAAGATTAAAATATTTACTTTTCAGAAAACAATTTGAAAATCTCTCCATTAAAACAATGATATTATTTTCAGAGTGAGCATTTACTAAAAAAGAAAGAAAGAAATACAGAAAGAAAGAAAGAAAAAAGAAAGAAAGAAAGAAAGAAAGAAAAAAGAAAGAAAGAAAGAAAAAATTACTTTAATTCCACGTTTTCACTCAATATGTTACATTAAAATTTTATTTATTACTCCTTCAGGTATGTTCACGAAGAAGAAGAAGCAGAAGAAGAAGAAGAAGAAGAAGAAGAAGAAAAAGAAGAAGAAGAAAAAGAAGAAGAAGAAGAAAGAGAGAGAGAGAGAGAGAGAGAGAGTAAATAAAATGACAAAATTTGTGAAACATATTCCCTGTATTCCCTGTTTAATGGATTGTTTTTTATGTGGAATCAGAGTACATATACCATGAAAAAACTTTGTGTAAAGTACCTAATACAAAAAATGGTTTTAAGTAAAATGTCTTAAGAATCAATTTTAAAAAGGAGTTTATTTTAGTGAATACTTTTAATTTTAATGTAATCTAATTTATGGAAATCATCTTCTTGATTTTAAAATAGAACACTCTAAGAAAGTGAGGTACGCAGATGACAAAAACATTAAGAGAGTCTCCTCTGTTTGGCTGGGGATGTGGCTCAAGCGGTAGCGCGCTCGCCTGGCATGCGTGCGGCCCGGGTTCGATCCTCAGCACCACAAACAAACAAAGGTGTTGTGTCCGCCAAGAACTAAAAATAAATAAATATTAAAAAAAAAAGGAGAGTCTCCTCTACAAACTTCAAAAATATTTATTTATTTTCTGCATTGATCTCTTTTTTTGTATGAATATATAATAGTAGTCAGATTTCATCCGATTGCATTTGTATATTTAACTTCCACACCTGGTGTAATATAAAGTTGATCGGTAGTAGGTTTGTTTCCAATACAATTTCCATGTCTATGTGACTATGTTTCAGGATTAATTCTAATTTTCTGTGAATATTTTTGTATTCTAAAAAGCTGCCTTGATTACTGTAGCTTAAAAAGTGTTCATAAAAACTTTTGGTATGCTGCCGGTGAGGAGCTGAAGGAGGCCCGCATGCGGATCGAGTCCCCCAGCTACCAGATCTCCAGCCTCCAGAAGCAGGCCAGTGCTGCTGAGGACCGCATCCGAGAGCTGGAAGGGGCCAGGACTGAGGAGCGGGAGAAGTTCCGGAAGACGCTGGACGCCAAGGAGCAGGAGATGATGGAGATGCGTGATGTGATGCAGCAACAGCTGGCCGAGTACCAGGAGTTGCTGGACGTCCAGTTGACCTTGGACATGGAGATCAGCGCCTACCGCAAGCTCCTAGAGGGCGAGGAGGAGAGGCTGAAGCTGGCTCCCAGCCCCTCCTCACGGGTCACCATCTCACGGGCCACCTGGAGCAGCAGCAGCAGCATGTCCAGAGCTGGGCGTTCAAGCCGAAGCAAGCGGCTGCGTCTGGAGGCGGAGGAGCCCCCAGGCAGCGGCTCAAGTGGCATTGGCTCGGGCAGCATTGGCTCGGGCAGCAGCAGCAGCAGCTTCCTCCTGGCCCAGCAGGCCTCTGCCACCTGCAGCGTCAGCACGGAGGAGATTGACCTGGAGGGCAGGTTCCTGCGGCTCAAGAAGGACTCAGACAAGGATCAGTCCCTGGGGAACTGGAGGATTAAGAGGCAGGTCCTGGAGGGCGATGAGATCGCCTGTAAGTTCACACCCAAGTACGTCCTGCGGGCCGGCCACACAGTCCACGGTGTGGGCAGCTGGTGCCGGGGTGGCCCACAGCCCCCCGCCACCCTGGTGTGGAAGAGCCAGAGCAGCTGGGGCTCGGGCGAAAGTTTCCGCACTGTGCTGGTCCACGCCGATGGAGAGGAAGTGGCCACAGGAGCAGTGAAGCAGTCTTCTGTGGTGCGGGAGAAGGAGAACCAGGAGGATCTTTTCCACCAGCAGGGGGACCCACGGACCACCTCGAGGGGCTGCTGCCTGATGTAACCGAGCACTCGGCATCTACCACACTGTTCCTCACCCAGAGCCACTGAAAACTATTTTTCTAAAATCGGAAAAAACAAAAAAAAAAAACAAAACAAACAAAAAAAAACTTTTGGTAATCTAATGATTCACTTCTCAAAAATATTTCTGCTTATTCAACATGCCAATGCTAAAATTTTTAAGTTACTAATTTAGATACACACACACATAAACACATAGCACACACACAGACACAAGCACATACACACACACACACTCACACACACACTCTGGAGATTTTTTTTTTACTACTAAAATGAATCTACAGGTAACTTTGTTGAAAGTGAACAGTTTTGCAACACTGACTCTTCTAATTCATGAGCAAGGATCTGACCATATTTATTTAGGCTTTTAAATATTTCTTTGAAAGTGTTTCAGAGTTTCTGTGTAGAGTATTAAATATTTTGTTTGACTTAGCAGTAGGACTTTTGTGGAACCTGTGTTTATTAAAATTTATCTTTACACACAAAACCAAAATAATTGTATTTAATGCAAATTCAGAAAACATACTAAAAGAAAATTTATTTGTCCTTGACAACCTGAGGTTCAGTGTGGACTTTGTCAATACAACACTAAAGTCCTGACCCAAGAAAAATTAATTGATAACTAGATTTATTTACATACTGTCTATGGTTTATTGAATTCTACAATGGTAGAATCAAATAATGTGAGATAAATCTACCCACCATGCCTACCACAAAGATTAAAATATTTACTTTTCAGAAAACAATTTGAAAATCTCTCCATTAAAACAATGATATTATTTTCAGAGTGAGCATTTACTAAAAAAGAAAGAAAGAAAGAAAGAAAAAGAAAGAAAAAAAGAAAGAAAGAAAGAAAAAAGAAAGAAAGAAAGAAAAATTTACTTTAATTCCACGTTTTCACTCAATATGTTACATTAAAATTTTATTTATTACTCCTTCAGGTATGTTCACGAAGAAGAAGAAGAAGAAGAAGAAGAAGAAGAAGAAGAAGAAGAAGAAGAAGAAGAAGAAGAAGAAGAAAAAGAAGAAGAAGAAGAAAGAGAGAGAGAGAGAGAGAGAGAGAGAGTAAATAAAATGACAAATTTGTGAAACATATTCCCTGTATTCCCTGTTTAATGGATCGTTTTTTATGTGGAATCAGAGTACATATACCATGAAAAAACTTTGTGTAAAGTACCTAATACAAAAAATGGTTTTAAGTAAAATGTCTTAAGAATCAATTTTAAAAAGGAGTTTATTTTAGTGAATACTTTTAATTTTAATGTAATCTAATTTATGGAAATCATCTTCTTGATTTTAAAATAGAACACTCTAAGAAAGTGAGGTACGCAGATGACAAAAACATTAAGAGAGTCTCCTCTGTTTGGCTGGGGATGTGGCTCAAGCGGTAGCGCGCTCGCCTGGCATGCGTGCGGCCCGGGTTCGATCCTCAGCACCACAAACAAACAAAGGTGTTGTGTCCGCCAAGAACTAAAAATAAATAAATATTAAAAAAAAAGAGAGTCTCCTCTACAAACTTCAAAAATATTTATTTATTTTCTGCATTGATCTCTTTTTTGTATGATATATAATAGTAGTCAGATTTCATCCGATTGCATTTGTATATTTAACTTCCACACATGGTGTAATATAAAGTTGATCGGTAGTAGGTTTGTTTCCAATACAATTTCCATGTCTATGTGACTATGTTTCAGGATTAATTCTAATTTTCTGTGAATATTTTGTATTATAAAAAGCTGCCTTGATTACTGTAGCTTAAAAAGTGTTCATAAAAACTTTTGGTATGCTGCCGGTGAGGAGCTGAAGGAGGCCCGCATGCGGATCGAGTCCCCAGCTACCAGATCTCCAGCCTCCAGAAGCAGGCCAGTGCTGCTGAGGACCGCATCCGAGAGCTGGAAGGGGACAGGACTGAGGAGCGGGAGAAGTTCCGGAAGACGCTGGACGCCAAGGAGCAGGAGATGATGGAGATGCGTGATGTGATGCAGCAACAGCTGGCCGAGTACCAGGAGTTGCTGGACGTCCAGTTGACCTTGGACATGGAGATCAGCGCCTACCGCAAGCTCCTAGAGGGCGAGGAGGAGAGGCTGAAGCTGGCTCCCAGCCCCTCCTCACGGGTCACCATCTCACGGGCCACCTGGAGCAGCAGCAGCAGCATGTCCAGAGCTGGGCGTTCAAGCCGAAGCAAGCGGCTGCGTCTGGAGGCGGAGGAGCCCCCAGGCAGCGGCTCAAGTGGCATTGGCTCGGGCAGCATTGGCTCGGGCAGCAGCAGCAGCAGCTTCCTCCTGGCCCAGCAGGCCTCTGCCACCTGCAGCGTCAGCACGGAGGAGATTGACCTGGAGGGCAGGTTCCTGCGGCTCAAGAAGGACTCAGACAAGGATCAGTCCCTGGGGAACTGGAGGATTAAGAGGCAGGTCCTGGAGGGCGATGAGATCGCCTGTAAGTTCACACCCAAGTACGTCCTGCGGGCCGGCCAGACAGTCAAGGTGTGGGCAGCTGGTGCCGGGGTGGCCCACAGCCCCCCGCCACCCTGGTGTGGAAGAGCCAGAGCAGCTGGGGCTCGGGCGAAAGTTTCCGCACTGTGCTGGTCCACGCCGATGGAGAGGAAGTGGCCACAGGAGCAGTGAAGCAGTCTTCTGTGGTGCGGGAGAAGGAGAACCGGGAGGATCTTTTCCACCAGCAGGGGGACCCACGGACCACCTCGAGGGGCTGCTGCCTGATGTAACCGAGCACTCGGCATCTACACACTGTTCCTCACCCAGAGCCACTGAAAACTATTTTTCTAAAATCGGAAAAAACAAAAAAAAAACAAAACAAAAAAAAAAACTTTTGGTATCTAATGATTCACTTCTCAAAA
Source organism: Urocitellus parryii (assembly GCF_045843805.1). NCBI lineage: Eukaryota > Metazoa > Chordata > Mammalia > Rodentia > Sciuridae > Urocitellus > Urocitellus parryii. The sequence goes on from NW_027551805.1 coordinate 58,805, forward strand.
ATATTTCTGCCTTATTCAACATGCCAATGCTAAAATTTTAAAACGTCTTACTAATTTAGATACACACACACATAAACACATAGCACACACACAGACACAAGCACATACACACACACACACTCACACACACACTCTGGAGATTTTTTTTTTACTACTAAAATGAATCTACAGGTAACTTTGTTGAAAGTGAACAGTTTTGCAACACTGACTCTTCTAATTCATGAGCAAGGATCTGACCATATTTATTTAGGCTTTTAAATATTTCTTTGAAAGTGTTTCAGAGTTTCTGTGTAGAGTATTAAATATTTTGTTTGACTTAGCAGTAGGACTTTTGTGGAACCTGTGTTTATTAAAATTTATCTTTACACACAAAACCAAAATAATTGTATTTAATGCAAATTCAGAAAACATACTAAAAGAAAACTTATTTGTCCTTGACAACCTGAGGTTCAGTGTGGACTTTGTCAATACAACACTAAAGTCCTGACCCAAGAAAAATTAATTGATAACTAGATTTATTTACATACTGTCTATGGTTTATTGAATTCTACAATGGTAGAATCAAATAATGTGAGATAAATCTACCCACCATGCCTACCACAAAGATTAAAATATTTACTTTTCAGAAAACAATTTGAAAATCTCTCCATTAAAACAATGATATTATTTTCAGAGTGAGCATTTACTAAAAAAGAAAGAAAGAAATACAGAAAGAAAGAAAGAAAAAGAAAGAAAGAAAGAAAGAAAGAAAAAAGAAAAGAAAGAAAAGAAAAATTTACTTTAATTCCACGTTTTCACTCAATATGTTACATTAAAATTTTATTTATTACTCCTTCAGGTATGTTCACGAAGAAGAAGAAGCAGAAGAAGAAGAAGAAGAAGAAGAAGAAGAAGAAGAAGAAGAAGAAGAAAAAGAAGAAGAAGAAGAAAGAGAGAGAGAGAGAGAGAGAGAGTAAATAAAATGACAAATTTGTGAAACATATTCCCTGTATTCCCTGTTTAATGGATTGTTTTTTATGTGGAATCAGAGTACATATACCATGAAAAAACTTTGTGTAAAGTACCTAATACAAAAAATGGTTTTAAGTAAAATGTCTTAAGAATCAATTTTAAAAAGGAGTTTATTTTAGTGAATACTTTTAATTTTAATGTAATCTAATTTATGGAAATCATCTTCTTGATTTTAAAATAGAACACTCTAAGAAAGTGAGGTACGCAGATGACAAAAACATTAAGAGAGTCTCCTCTGTTTGGCTGGGGATGTGGCTCAAGCGGTAGCGCGCTCGCCTGGCATGCGTGCGGCCCGGGTTCGATCCTCAGCACCACAAACAAACAAAGGTGTTGTGTCCGCCAAGAACTAAAAATAAATAAATATTAAAAAAAAAGGAGAGTCTCCTCTACAAACTTCAAAAATATTTATTTATTTTCTGCATTGATCTCTTTTTTTGTATGATATATAATAGTAGTCAGATTTCATCCGATTGCATTTGTATATTTAACTTCCACACCTGGTGTAATATAAAGTTGATCGGTAGTAGGTTTGTTTCCAATACAATTTCCATGTCTATGTGACTATGTTTCAGGATTAATTCTAATTTTCTGTGAATATTTTTGTATTCTAAAAAGCTGCCTTGATTACTGTAGCTTAAAAAGTGTTCATAAAAACTTTTGGTATGCTGCCGGTGAGGAGCTGAAGGAGGCCCGCATGCGGATCGAGTCCCCCAGCTACCAGATCTCCAGCCTCCAGAAGCAGGCCAGTGCTGCTGAGGACCGCATCCGAGAGCTGGAAGGGGCCAGGACTGAGGAGCGGGAGAAGTTCCGGAAGACGCTGGACGCCAAGGAGCAGGAGATGATGGAGATGCGTGATGTGATGCAGCAACAGCTGGCCGAGTACCAGGAGTTGCTGGACGTCCAGTTGACCTTGGACATGGAGATCAGCGCCTACCGCAAGCTCCTAGAGGGCGAGGAGGAGAGGCTGAAGCTGGCTCCCAGCCCCTCCTCACGGGTCACCATCTCACGGGCCACCTGGAGCAGCAGCAGCAGCATGTCCAGAGCTGGGCGTTCAAGCCGAAGCAAGCGGCTGCGTCTGGAGGCGGAGGAGCCCCCAGGCAGCGGCTCAAGTGGCATTGGCTCGGGCAGCATTGGCTCGGGCAGCAGCAGCAGCAGCTTCCTCCTGGCCCAGCAGGCCTCTGCCACCTGCAGCGTCAGCACGGAGGAGATTGACCTGGAGGGCAGGTTCCTGCGGCTCAAGAAGGACTCAGACAAGGATCAGTCCCTGGGGAACTGGAGGATTAAGAGGCAGGTCCTGGAGGGCGATGAGATCGCCTGTAAGTTCACACCCAAGTACGTCCTGCGGGCCGGCCAGACAGTCAAGGTGTGGGCAGCTGGTGCCGGGGTGGCCCACAGCCCCCCGCCACCCTGGTGTGGAAGAGCCAGAGCAGCTGGGGCTCGGGCGAAAGTTTCCGCACTGTGCTGGTCCACGCCGATGGAGAGGAAGTGGCCACAGGAGCAGTGAAGCAGTCTTCTGTGGTGCGGGAGAAGGAGAACCGGGAGGATCTTTTCCACCAGCAGGGGGACCCACGGACCACCTCGAGGGGCTGCTGCCTGATGTAACCGAGCACTCGGCATCTACACACTGTTCCTCACCCAGAGCCACTGAAAACTATTTTTCTAAAATCGGAAAAAACAAAAAAAAAACAAAACAAAAAAAAAACTTTTGGTATCTAATGATTCACTTCTCAAAAATATTTCTGCCTTATTCAACATGCCAATGCTAAAATTTTTAAAACGTCTTACTAATTTAGATACACACACACATAAACACATAGCACACACACAGACACAAGCACATACACACACACACACTCACACACACACTCTGGAGATTTTTTTTTTACTACTAAAATGAATCTACAGGTAACTTTGTTGAAAGTGAACAGTTTTGCAACACTGACTCTTCTAATTCATGAGCAAGGATCTGACCATATTTATTTAGGCTTTTAAATATTTCTTTGAAAGTGTTTCAGAGTTTCTGTGTAGAGTATTAAATATTTTGTTTGACTTAGCAGTAGGACTTTTGTGGAACCTCTGTTTATTAAAATTTATCTTTACACACAAAACCAAAATAATTGTATTTAATGCAAATTCAGAAAACATACTAAAAGAAAACTTATTTGTCCTTGACAACCTGAGGTTCAGTGTGGACTTTGTCAATACAACACTAAAGACCTGACCCAAGAAAAATTAATTGATAACTAGATTTATTTACATACTGTCTATGGTTTATTGAATTCTACAATGGTAGAATCAAATAATGTGAGATAAATCTACCCACCATGCCTACCACAAAGATTAAAATATTTACTTTTCAGAAAACAATTTGAAAATCTCTCCATTAAAACAATGATATTATTTTCAGAGTGAGCATTTACTAAAAAAGAAAGAAAGAAATACAGAAAGAAAGAAAGAAAAAGAAAGAAAGAAAGAAAGAAAGAAAGAAAGAAAAAAGAAAGAAAGAAAGCAAATTTTACTTTAATTCCACGTTTTCACTCAATATGTTACATTAAAATTTTATTTATTACTCCTTCAGGTATGTTCACGAAGAAGAAGAAGAAGAAGTAGAAGAAGAAGAAGAAGAAGAAGAAGAAGAAGAAGAAGAAGAAGAAGAAGAAAAAGAAGAAGAAGAAGAAAGAGAGAGAGAGAGAGAGAGAGAGAGAGTAAATAAAATGACAAATTTGTGAAACATATTCCCTGTATTCCCTGTTTAATGGATTGTTTTTTATGTGGAATCAGAGTACATATACCATGAAAAAACTTTGTGTAAAGTACCTAATACAAAAAATGGTTTTAAGTAAAATGTCTTAAGAATCAATTTTAAAAAGGAGTTTATTTTAGTGAATACTTTTAATTTTAATGTAATCTAATTTATGGAAATCATCTTCTTGATTTTAAAATAGAACACTCTAAGAAAGTGAGGTACGCAGATGACAAAAACATTAAGAGAGTCTCCTCTGTTTGGCTGGGGATGTGGCTCAAGCGGTAGCGCGCTCGCCTGGCATGCGTGCGGCCCGGGTTCGATCCTCAGCACCACAAACAAACAAAGGTGTTGTGTCCGCCAAGAACTAAAAATAAATAAATATTAAAAAAAAGAGAGTCTCCTCTACAAACTTCAAAAATATTTATTTATTTTCTGCATTGATCTCTTTTTTGTATGATATATAATAGTAGTCAGATTTCATCCGTTTGCATTTGTATATTTAACTTCCACACCTGGTGTAATATAAAGTTGATCGGTAGTAGGTTTGTTTCCAATACAATTTCCATGTCTATGTGACTATGTTTCAGGATTAATTCTAATTTTCTGTGAATATTTTTGTATTATAAAAAGCTGCCTTGATTACTGTAGTGCCACAGTCCGGCTGCAGCAAAATAGCCGGGGGGTGACGAATAACTTCTGTAGATTGATGCAGCAGGAATGGGAGCCATTTATTATAGGGCAACAGAGCTATTTATACATTTTGCACAGCTTATCTTAATTAGCATAAACTAGATACATCAATCAACCAATAAGGAATCTCCACACTTAATGGCTCCTTTTGTTACTTCTCAAACCACTCCCTCTGACATTTTGCCAGGCACCATCCAGACTTGTTTACGAACTCTAACATTTCTCTGGCAAAATACCAGGTGTTATTTTTGACTTATTTACAGACCTTAACAATTCCCCCTTTTGTTTAATTTAAATAAAGACCATAGTGGTTTTTACAGAAACACCATAAATAACCTGCTACAAACAGAAAGGGAGGATACAAAATGCTACAATACCAGGCCAACTTATGGCTCCATGCAAGAAGCCCTTGGAAAAATTATACCAGCAATGACACTGTTAGCAAAGATATTGAGTTACAATTTGTTGTAGATTACAGTTTGTTGTCTCAGTCCAGGTAAAGCAGTGTCTCAACAGATTAACTCACAGTCCAGGTAAATCACAGTCCAGGTCTGCAGGCAGCTAGCTTAAATCACAGTCCAGATAAGTTCTGCAGGCAGCTAGCTTAGATCACAGTCCAGGTAAGTTCTGCAGGCAGCTAGCTTGATCCAAAGTCTTGTCCGGTTCTCAGCCGAAATCTCCTCAGGTTTTCAGCAACACTGGAAATTCTTCCACCTTCGTTTTCACTGGCACTGGGACAAAGGCAGGAACTCTGCAACGCTGGCTAAAGAAAATCCTGTAGCATTCCACTAAGAAAACAACTTTTTGAACAATTTAGTACATTATCTCAAGGTTTTGTTACATGTGAAATAAGCCTGAATAGTGCTCATTACTCATTAGCTTCCAGGTGTGGGAGAACCATTGTAGCTTAGTTATTGGCATTGAAAATGACCAAACATCAAGGACGCCAGGTAGCGTCTTCTGCCAGCGGTAGTGTCCCAGGCATCCCCGGATGGCCCTGGGGAGTGTCCTGGATTCAAACTGCTTCTGAGCACAGGGAGCAAGAGCCTGAGAGACTGTGCCTCCAGGTCAGGTCTAGATTTGGACTCCCGGCAGTTGAAGAGCCGGCTGCCGCCGCTGCTTGGAAGGTACTTGCTGCACCATGACCCGCTTGCGCACATGGCAGCCGCTGCACAGATTCACGCACCCTCCGGTAACGAAAAGCATTTAGTAATAGCCTTTTGCTGCAACTTTTTTTCTGATAATCCTTTTTTTTCTGAACTTTCTTTTTCTTTTTCTTTCTGACTAGAGTTCCTGGGCTTTTATCAACACATGCCCTAACTATTCTTGGTTTCATTGGGGTGTCTTCTTCCCTTAGTAATTTACTTCTCACCCCTTCCATATTTTCATTGCAAAGACAATACAATACACTGAGACAAAACAAGACACAAACATACTGTATCAATCTTCTCCATTTTCTCGAAATGGCCATTTTTCCTCTCTCTTTCCTTTCTCGCCCTATCTGCCTAGGGATGAGCGGATTGCTCCCATCCTATCTATGGACGGGCAGCTTTTTTTTCGTCACTTACCCCCGAGTGTCCCGGGGCTCCCCGTAACGGGCCACCATCTGCCAGGGTCCGGCTGCAGCAAAATAGCCGGGGGGGTGACGAATAACTTCTGTAGATTGATGCAGCAGGAATGGGAGCCATTTATTATAGGGCAACAGAGCTATTTATACATTTTGCACAGCTTATCTTAATTAGCATAAACTAGATACATCAATCAACCAATAAGGAATCTCCACACTTAATGGCTCCTTTTGTTACTTCTCAAACCACTCCCTCTGACATTTTGCCAGGCACCATCCAGACTTGTTTACGAACTCTAACATTTCTCTGGCAAAATACCAGGTGTTATTTTTGACTTATTTACAGACCTTAACACTGTAGCTTAAAAAGTGTTCATAAAAACTTTTGGTATGCTGCCGGTGAGGAGCTGAAGGAGGCCCGCATGCGGATCGAGTCCCCCAGCTACCAGATCTCCAGCCTCCAGAAGCAGGCCAGTGCTGCTGAGGACCGCATCCGAGAGCTGGAAGGGGCCAGGACTGAGGAGCGGGAGAAGTTCCGGAAGACGCTGGACGCCAAGGAGCAGGAGATGATGGAGATGCGTGATGTGATGCAGCAACAGCTGGCCGAGTACCAGGAGTTGCTGGACGTCCAGTTGACCTTGGACATGGAGATCAGCGCCTACCGCAAGCTCCGAGAGGGCGAGGAGGAGAGGCTGAAGCTGGCTCCCAGCCCCTCCTCACGGGTCACCATCTCACGGGCCACCTGGAGCAGCAGCAGCAGCATGTCCAGAGCTGGGCGTTCAAGCCGAAGCAAGCGGCCGCGTCTGGAGGCGGAGGAGCCCCCAGGCAGCGGCTCAAGTGGCATTGGCTCGGGCAGCATTGGCTCGGGCAGCAGCAGCAGCAGCTTCCTCCTGGCCCAGCAGGCCTCTGCCACCTGCAGCGTCAGCACGGAGGAGATTGACCTGGAGGGCAGGTTCCTGCGGCTCAAGAAGGACTCAGACAAGGATCAGTCCCTGGGGAACTGGAGGATTAAGAGGCAGGTCCTGGAGGGCGATGAGATCGCCTGTAAGTTCACACCCAAGTACGTCCTGCGGGCCGGCCACACAGTCACGGTGTGGGCAGCTGGTGCCGGGGTGGCCCACAGCCCCCCGCCACCCTGGTGTGGAAGAGCCAGAGCAGCTGGGGCTCGGGCGAAAGTTTCCGCACTGTGCTGGTCCACGCCGATGGAGAGGAAGTGGCCACAGGAGCAGTGAAGCAGTCTTCTGTGGTGCGGGACAAGGAGAACCGGGAGGATCTTTTCCACCAGCAGGGGGACCCACGGACCACCTCGAGGGGCTGCTGCCTGATGTAACCGAGCACTCGGCATCTACACACTGTTCCTCACCCAGAGCCACTGAAAACTATTTTTCTAAAATCGGAAAAAACAAAAAAAAAAACAAAAAAAAAAAAAACTTTTGGTATCTAATGATTCACTTCTCAAAAATATTTCTGCCTTATTCAACATGCCAATGCTAAAATTTTTAAAACGTCTTACTAATTTAGATATACACACACATAAACACATAGCACACACACAGACACAAGCACATACACACACACACACTCACACACACACTCTGGAGATTTTTTTTTTACTACTAAAATGAATCTACAGGTAACTTTGTTGAAAGTGAACAGTTTTGCAACACTGACTCTTCTAATTCATGAGCAAGGATCTGACCATATTTATTTAGGCTTTTAAATATTTCTTTGAAAGTGTTTCAGAGTTTCTGTGTAGAGTATTAAATATTTTGTTTGACTTAGCAGTAGGACTTTTGTGGAACCTGTGTTTATTAAAATTTATCTTTACACACAAAACCAAAATAATTGTATTTAATGCAAATTCAGAAAACATACTAAAAGAAAACTTATTTGTCCTTGACAACCTGAGGTTCAGTGTGGACTTTGTCAATACAACACTAAAGACCTGACCCAAGAAAAATTAATTGATAACTAGATTTATTTACATACTGTCTATGGTTTATTGAATTCTACAATGGTAGAATCAAATAATGTGAGATAAATCTACCCACCATGCCTACCACAAAGATTAAAATATTTACTTTTCAGAAAACAATTTGAAAATCTCTCCATTAAAACAATGATATTATTTTCAGAGTGAGCATTTACTAAAAAAGAAAGAAAGAAATACAGAAAGAAAGAAAGAAAAAGAAAGAAAGAAAGAAAGAAAGAAAGAAAGAAAGAAAGAAAAAAGAAAGAAAGAAAGAAAATTTTACTTTAATTCCACGTTTTCACTCAATATGTTACATTAAAATTTTATTTATTACTCCTTCAGGTATGTTCACGAAGAAGAAGAAGAAGAAGTAGAAGCAGAAGAAGAAGAAGAAGAAGAAGAAGAAGAAGAAGAAGAAGAAGAAGAAGAAGAAGAATAAAAAGAAGAAGAAGAAGAAAGAGAGAGAGAGAGAGAGAGAGAGAGAGAGAGTAAATAAAATGACAAATTTGTGAAACATATTCCCTGTATTCCCTGTTTAATGGATTGTTTTTTATGTGGAATCAGAGTACATATACCATGAAAAAACTTTGTGTAAAGTACCTAATACAAAAAATGGTTTTAAGTAAAATGTCTTAAGAATCAATTTTAAAAAGGAGTTTATTTTAGTGAATACTTTTAATTTTAATGTAATCTAATTTATGGAAATCATCTTCTTGATTTTAAAATAGAACACTCTAAGAAAGTGAGGTACGCAGATGACAAAAACATTAAGAGAGTCTCCTCTGTTTGGCTGGGGATGTGGCTCAAGCGGTAGCGCGCTCGCCTGGCATGCGTGCGGCCCGGGTTCGATCCTCAGCACCACAAACAAACAAAGGTGTTGTGTCCGCCAAGAACTAAAAATAAATAAATATTAAAAAAAAAGAGAGTCTCCTCTACAAACTTCAAAAATATTTATTTATTTTCTGCATTGATCTCTTTTTTGTATGATATATAATAGTAGTCAGATTTCATCCGATTGCATTTGTATATTTAACTTCCACACATGGTGTAATATAAAGTTGATCGGTAGTAGGTTTGTTTCCAATACAATTTCCATGTCTATGTGACTATGTTTCAGGATTAATTCTAATTTTCTGTGAATATTTTTGTATTCTAAAAAGCTGCCTTGATTACTGTAGCTTAAAAAGTGTTCATAAAAACTTTTGGTATGCTGCCGGTGAGGAGCTGAAGGAGGCCCGCATGCGGATCGAGTCCCCCAGCTACCAGATCTCCAGCCTCCAGAAGCAGGCCAGTGCTGCTGAGGACCGCATCCGAGAGCTGGAAGGGGCCAGGACTGAGGAGCGGGAGAAGTTCCGGAAGACGCTGGACGCCAAGGAGCAGGAGATGATGGAGATGCGTGATGTGATGCAGCAACAGCTGGCCGAGTACCAGGAGTTGCTGGACGTCCAGTTGACCTTGGACATGGAGATCAGCGCCTACCGCAAGCTCCTAGAGGGCGAGGAGGAGAGGCTGAAGCTGGCTCCCAGCCCCTCCTCACGGGTCACCATCTCACGGGCCACCTGGAGCAGCAGCAGCAGCATGTCCAGAGCTGGGCGTTCAAGCCGAAGCAAGCGGCTGCGTCTGGAGGCGGAGGAGCCCCCAGGCAGCGGCTCAAGTGGCATTGGCTCGGGCAGCATTGGCTCGGGCAGCAGCAGCAGCAGCTTCCTCCTGGCCCAGCAGGCCTCTGCCACCTGCAGCGTCAGCACGGAGGAGATTGACCTGGAGGGCAGGTTCCTGCGGCTCAAGAAGGACTCAGACAAGGATCAGTCCCTGGGGAACTGGAGGATTAAGAGGCAGGTCCTGGAGGGCGATGAGATCGCCTGTAAGTTCACACCCAAGTACGTCCTGCGGGCCGGCCACACAGTCACGGTGTGGGCAGCTGGTGCCGGGGTGGCCCACAGCCCCCCGCCACCCTGGTGTGGAAGAGCCAGAGGCAGAGGGGGCTCGGGCGAAAGTTTCCGCACTGTGCTGGTCCCCGCCGATGGAGAGGAAGTGGCCACAGGAGCAGTGAAGCAGTCTTCTGTGGTGCGGGAGAAGGAGAACCGGGAGGATCTTTTCCACCAGCAGGGGACCCACGGACCACCTCGAGGGGCTGCTGCCTGATGTAACCGAGCACTCGGCATCTACACACTGTTCCTCACCCAGAGCCACTGAAAACTATTTTTCTAAAATCGGAAAAACAAAAAAAAACAAAAAAAAAAAAAAACTTTTGGTATCTAATGATTCACTTCTCAAAAATATTTCTGCCTTATTCAACATGCCAATGCTAAAATTTTTAAAACGTCTTACTAATTTAGATATACACACACATAAACACATAGCACACACACAGACACAAGCACATACACACACACACACTCACACACACACTCTGGAGATTTTTTTTTTACTACTAAAATGAATCTACAGGTAACTTTGTTGAAAGTGAACAGTTTTGCAACACTGACTCTTCTAATTCATGAGCAAGGATCTGACCATATTTATTTAGGCTTTTAAATATTTCTTTGAAAGTGTTCAGAGTTTCTGTGTAGAGTATTAAATATTTTGTTTGACTTAGCAGTAGGACTTTTGTGGAACCTGTGTTTATTAAAATTTATCTTTACACACAAAACCAAAATAATTGTATTTAATGCAAATTCAGAAAACATACTAAAAGAAAACTTATTTGTCCTTGACAACCTGAGGTTCAGTGTGGACTTTGTCAATACAACACTAAAGACCTGACCCAAGAAAAATTAATTGATAACTAGATTTATTTACATACTGTCTATGGTTTATTGAATTCTACAATGGTAGAATCAAATAATGTGAGATAAATCTACCCACCATGCCTACCACAAAGATTAAAATATTTACTTTTCAGAAAACAATTTGAAAATCTCTCCATTAAAACAATGATATTATTTTCAGAGTGAGCATTTACTAAAAAAGAAAGAAAGAAATACAGAAGAAAGAAAGAAAAAGAAAGAAAGAAAGAAAGAAAGAAAAAAGAGAAAGAAAGAAAGAAAAATTTTACTTTAATTCCACGTTTTTCACTCAATATGTTACATTAAAATTTTATTTATTACTCCTTCAGGTATGTTCACGAAGAAGAAGAAGCTGAAGAAGCAGAAGAAGAAGCAGAAGAAGAAGAAGAAGAAGAAGAAGAAGAAGAAGAAAAAAAAGAAGAAGAAGAAGAAAGAGAGAGAGAGAGAGAGAGAGTAAATAAAATGACAAATTTGTGAAACATATTCCCTGTATTCCCTGTTTAATGGATTGTTTTTTATGTGGAATCAGAGTACATATACCATGAAAAAACTTTGTGTAAAGTACCTAATACAAAAAATGGTTTTAAGTAAAATGTCTTAAGAATCAATTTTAAAAAGGAGTTTATTTTAGTGAATACTTTTAATTTTAATGTAATCTAATTTATGGAAATCATCTTCTTGATTTTAAAATAGAACACTCTAAGAAAGTGAGGTACGCAGATGACAAAAACATTAAGAGAGTCTCCTCTGTTTGGCTGGGGATGTGGCTCAAGCGGTAGCGCGCTCGCCTGGCATGCGTGCGGCCCGGGTTCGATCCTCAGCACCACAAACAAACAAAGGTGTTGTGTCCGCCAAGAACTAAAATAAATAAATATTAAAAAAAAAAGAGAGTCTCCTCTACAAACTTCAAAAATATTTATTTATTTTCTGCATTGATCTCTTTTTTGTATGATATATAATAGTAGTCAGATTTCATCCGATTGCATTTGTATATTTAACTTCCACACATGGTGTAATATAAAGTTGATCGGTAGTAGGTTTGTTTCCAATACAATTTCCATGTCTATGTGACTATGTTTCAGGATTAATTCTAATTTTCTGTGAATATTTTTGTATTCTAAAAAGCTGCCTTGATTACTGTAGCTTAAAAAGTGTTCATAAAAACTTTTGGTATGCTGCCGGTGAGGAGCTGAAGGAGGCCCGCATGCGGATCGAGTCCCCCAGCTACCAGATCTCCAGCCTCCAGAAGCAGGCCAGTGCTGCTGAGGACCGCATCCGAGAGCTGGAAGGGGCCAGGACTGAGGAGCGGGAGAAGTTCCGGAAGACGGCTGGACGCCAAGGAGCAGGAGATGATGGAGATGCGTGATGTGATGCAGCAACAGCTGGCCGAGTACCAGGAGTTGCTGGACGTCCAGTTGACCTTGGACATGGAGATCAGCGCCTACCGCAAGCTCCTAGAGGGCGAGGAGGAGAGGCTGAAGCTGGCTCCCAGCCCCTCCTCACGGGTCACCATCTCACGGGCCACCTGGAGCAGCAGCAGCAGCATGTCCAGAGCTGGGCGTTCAAGCCGAAGCAAGCGGCTGCGTCTGGAGGCGGAGGAGCCCCAGGCAGCGGCTCAAGTGGCATTGGCTCGGGCAGCATTGGCTCGGGCAGCAGCAGCAGCAGCTTCCTCCTGGCCCAGCAGGCCTCTGCCACCTGCAGCGTCAGCACGGAGGAGATTGACCTGGAGGGCAGGTTCCTGCGGCTCAAGAAGGACTCAGACAAGGATCAGTCCCTGGGGAACTGGAGGATTAAGAGGCAGGTCCTGGAGGGCGATGAGATCGCCTGTAAGTTCACACCCAAGTACGTCCTGCGGGCCGGCCAGACAGTCACGGTGTGGGCAGCTGGTGCCGGGGTGGCCCACAGCCCCCCGCCACCCTGGTGTGGAAGAGCCAGAGCAGCTGGGCTCGGGCGAAAGTTTCCGCACTGTGCTGGTCCACGCCGATGGAGAGGAAGTGGCCACAGGAGCAGTGAAGCAGTCTTCTGTGGTGCGGGAGAAGGAGAACCGGGAGGGATCTTTTCCCACCAGCAGGGGGACCCACGGACCAGCCTCGAGTGGCTGCTGCCTGATGTAACCGAGCACTCGGCATCTACACACTGTTCCTCACCCAGAGCCACTGAAAACTATTTTTCTAAAATCGAAAAAACAAAAAACAAACAAAACAAAACAAAAAAACTTTTGGTATCTAATGATTCACTTCTCAAAAATATTTCTGCCTTATTCAACATGCCAATGCTAAAATTTTTAAAACGTCTTACTAATTTAGATACACACACACATAAACACATAGCACACACACAGACACAAGCACATACACACACACACACACTCACACACACACTCTGGAGATTTTTGTTTACTACTAAAATGAATCTACAGGTAACTTTGTTGAAAGTGAACAGTTTGCAACACTGACTCTTCTAATTCATGAGCAAGGATCTGACCATATTTATTTAGGCTTTTAAATATTTCTTTGAAAGTGTTTCAGAGTTTCTGTGTAGAGTATTAAATATTTTGTTTGACTTAGCAGTAGGACTTTTGTGGAACCTGTGTTTATTAAAATTTATCTTTACACACAAACCAAAATAATTGTATTTAATGCAAATTCAGAAAACATACTAAAAGAAAACTTATTTGTCCTTGACAACCTGAGGTTCAGTGTGGACTTTGTCAATACAACACTAAAGACCTGACCCAAGAAAAATTAATTGATAACTAGATTTATTTACATACTGTCTATGGTTTATTGAATTCTACAATGGTAGAATCAAATAATGTGAGATAAATCTACCCACCATGCCTACCACAAAGATTAAAATATTTACTTTTCAGAAAACAATTTGAAAATCTCTCCATTAAAACAATGATATTATTTTCAGAGTGAGCATTTACTAAAAAAGAAAGAAAGAAATACAGAAAGAAAGAAAGAAAAAAGAAAGAAAGAAAGAAAGAAAGAAAGAAAGAAAGAAAGAAAAAAGAAAGAAAGAAAGCAAATTTTACTTTAATTCCACGTTTTTCACTCAATATGTTACATTAAAATTTTATTTATTACTCCTTCAGGTATGTTCACGAAGAAGAAGAAGAAGAAGTAGAAGAAGAAGAAGAAGAAGAAGAAGAAGAAGAAGAAGAAGAAGAAGAAGAAGAAAAGAAGAAGAAGAAGAAAGAGAGAGAGAGAGAGAGAGAGAGAGAGTAAATAAAATGACAATTTGTGAAACATATTCCTGTATTCCCTGTTTAATGGATTGTTTTTTATGTGGAATCAGAGTACATATACCATGAAAAAACTTTGTGTAAAGTACCTAATACAAAAAATGGTTTTAAGTAAAATGTCTTAAGAATCAATTTTAAAAAGGAGTTTATTTTAGTGAATACTTTTAATTTTAATGTAATCTAATTTATGGAAATCATCTTCTTGATTTTAAAATAGAACACTCTAAGAAAGTGAGGTACGCAGATGACAAAAACATTAAGAGAGTCTCCTCTGTTTGGCTGGGGATGTGGCTCAAGCGGTAGCGCGCTCGCCTGGCATGCGTGCGGCCCGGGTTCGATCCTCAGCACCACAAACAAACAAAGGTGTTGTGTCCGCCAAGAACTAAAAATAAATAAATATTAAAAAAAAAAGAGAGTCTCCTCTACAAACTTCAAAAATATTTATTTATTTTCTGCATTGATCTCTTTTTGTATGATATATAATAGTAGTCAGATTTCATCCGATTGCATTTGTATATTTAACTTCCACACATGGTGTAATATAAAGTTGATCGGTAGTAGGTTTGTTTCCAATACAATTTCCATGTCTATGTGACTATGTTTCAGGATTAATTCTAATTTTCTGTGAATATTTTTGTATATAAAAAGCTGCCTTGATTACTGTAGCTTAAAAAGTGTTCATAAAAACTTTTGGTATGCTGCCGGTGAGGAGCTGAAGGAGGCCCGCATGCGGATCGAGTCCCCCAGCTACCAGATCTCCAGCCTCCAGAAGCAGGCCAGTGCTGCTGAGGACCGCATCCGAGAGCTGGAAGGGGCCAGGACTGAGGAGCGGGAGAAGTTCCGGAAGACGCTGGACGCCAGGAGCAGGAGATGAAGGAGATGCGTGATGTGATGCAGCACAGCTGGCCGAGTACCAGGAGTTGCTGGACGTCCAGTTGACCTTGGACATGGAGATCAGCGCCTACCGCAAGCTCCTAGAGGGCGAGGAGGAGAGGCTGAGCTGGCTCCCAGCCCCTCCTCACGGGTCACCATCTCACGGGCCACCTGGAGCAGCAGCAGCAGCATGTCCAGAGCTGGGCGTTCAAGCCGAAGCAAGCGGCTGCGTCTGGAGGCGGAGGAGCCCCCAGCAGCGGCTCAAGTGGCATTGGCTCGGGCAGCATTGGCTCGGGCAGCAGCAGCAGCAGCTTCCTCCTGCCCAGCAGGCCTCTGCCACCTGCAGCGTCAGCACGGAGGAGATTGACCTGGAGGGCAGGTTCCTGCGGCTCAAGAAGGACTCAGACAAGGATCAGTCCCTGGGGAACTGGAGGATTAAGAGGCAGGTCCTGGAGGGCGATGAGATCGCCTGTAAGTTCACACCCAAGTACGTCCTGCGGGCCGGCCAGACAGTCACGTGTGGGCAGCTGGTGCCGGGGTGGCCCACAGCCCCCCGCCACCCTGGTGTGGAAGAGCCAGAGCAGCTGGGGCTCGGGCGAAAGTTTCCGCACTGTGCTGGTCCACGCCGATGGAGAGGAAGTGGCCACAGGAGCAGTGAAGCAGTCTTCTGTGGTGCGGGAGAAGGAGAACCGGGAGGATCTTTTCCACCAGCAGGGGGACCCACGGACCACCTCGAGGGGCTGCTGCCTGATGTAACCGAGCACTCGGCATCTACACACTGTTCCTCACCCAGAGCCACTGAAAACTATTTTTCTAAAATCGGAGAAAACAAAAACAAACAAAACAAAACAAAAAAACTTTTGGTATCTAATGATTCACTTCTCAAAAATATTTCTGCCTTATTCAACATGCCAATGCTAAAATTTTTTAAAACGTCTTACTATTTAGATACACACACACATAAACACATAGCACACACAGACACAAGCACATACACACACACACACACTCACACACACTCTGGAGATTTTTGTTTACTACTAAAATGAATCTACAGGTAACTTTGTTGAAAGTGAACAGTTTTGCAACACTGACTCTTCTAATTCATGAGCAAGGATCTGACCATATTTATTTAGGCTTTTAAATATTTCTTTTGAAAGTGTTTCAGAGTTTCTGTGTAGAGTATTAAATATTTTGTTTGACTTAGCAGTAGGACTTTTGTGGAACCTGTGTTTATTAAAATTTATCTTTACACACAAAACCAAAATAATTGTATTTAATGCAAATTCAGAAAACATACTAAAAGAAAACTTATTTGTCCTTGACAACCTGAGGTTCAGTGTGGACTTTGTCAATACAACACTAAAGACCTGACCCAAGAAAAATTAATTGATAACTAGATTTATTTACATACTGTCTATGGTTTATTGAATTCTACAATGGTAGAATCAAATAATGTGAGATAATCTACCCACCATGCCTACCACAAAGATTAAAATATTTACTTTTCAGAAAACAATTTGAAAATCTCTCCATTAAAACAATGATATTATTTTCAGAGTGAGCATTTACTAAAAAAGAAAGAAAGAAATACAGAAAGAAAGAAAGAAAAAGAAAGAAAGAAAGAAAGAAAGAAAGAAAGAAAGAAAGAGAAGAAAAGAAAGAAAAAGAAAGAAAGAAAGAAAATTTTACTTTAATTCCACGTTTTCACTCAATATGTTACATTAAAATTTTATTTATTACTCCTTCAGGTATGTTCACGAAGAAGAAGAAGAAGAAGTAGAAGCAGAAGAAGAAGAAGAAGAAGAAGAAGAAGAAGAAGAAGAAGAAAGAAGAAAAAGAAGAAGAAGAAGAAAGAGAGAGAGAGAGAGAGAAGAGAGAGAGAGTAAATAAAATGACAAATTTGTGAAACATATTCCCTGTATTCCCTGTTTAATGGATTGTTTTTTATGTGGAATCAGAGTACATATACCATGAAAAAACTTTGTGTAAAGTACCTAATACAAAAAATGGTTTTAAGTAAAATGTCTTAAGAATCAATTTTAAAAAGGAGTTTATTTTAGTGAATACTTTTAATTTTAATGTAATCTAATTTATGGAAATCATCTTCTTGATTTTAAAATAGAACACTCTAAGAAAGTGAGGTACGCAGATGACAAAAACATTAAGAGAGTCTCCTCTGTTTGGCTGGGGATGTGGCTCAAGCGGTAGCGCGCTCGCCTGGCATGCGTGCGGCCGGGGTTCGATCCTCAGCACCACAAACAACAAAGGTGTTGTGTCCGCCAAGAACTAAAAATAAATAAATATTAAAAAAAAAAGAGAGTCTCCTCTACAAACTTCAAAAATATTTATTTATTTTCTGCATTGATCTCTTTTTTGTATGATATATAATAGTAGTCAGATTTCATCCGATTACATTTGTATATTTAACTTCCACACATGGTGTAATATAAAGTTGATCGGTAGTAGGTTTGTTTCCAATACAATTTCCATGTCTATGTGACTATGTTTCAGGATTAATTCTAATTTTCTGTGAATATTTTTGTATTATAAAAAGCTGCCTTGATTACTGTAGCTTAAAAAGTGTTCATAAAAACTTTTGGTATGCTGCCGGTGAGGAGCTGAAGGAGGCCCGCATGCGGATCGAGTCCCCCAGCTACCAGATCTCCAGCCTCCAGAAGCAGGCCAGTGCTGCTGAGGACCGCATCCGAGAGCTGGAAGGGCCAGGACTGAGGAGCGGGAGAAGTTCCGGAAGACGCTGGACGCCAAGGAGCAGGGAGATGATGGAGATGCGTGATGTGATGCAGCAACAGCTGGCCGAGTACCAGGAGTTGCTGGACGTCCAGTTGACCTTGGACATGGAGATCAGCGCCTACCGCCAAGCTCCTAGAGGGCGAGGAGGAGAGGCTGAAGCTGGCT
>NW_027551806.1:0-76504 GCF_045843805.1 Urocitellus parryii
GGGAACATGAACAGCAAGGAAGGGAGTAAAACATGCCATGAAAGCTGAAGATTTATAAATATGTGTTCTGGGAATTAAGAAAAGGTCAATATTAAGAAATCAATTAATGTATTTTATTGTATTCATCATTCTGTAGAAAAAAATCCTATGATCCACATAGATATGCAGAAGGTATCCAAAAAATAAGACCCTCAATAACAGAACTCAGGACATTCTTTTTAACATGATTAATGTAAATCTCCAGGCCTAAAAGGCAGCATGACCAGGGAAGCAAGAAAGGGTGAAGTTGCTGCTTCACTATGACTATTTTCCACTGTAGGAAAAGTACTGATTAATTTAAATGAAAAGAGAAACTCAAAAATGAGAAAGATTATGATGATACCCTTGTAATTTATACCTAAAAACAAAAAAGAGTATCCTCAAAACTATTGCAGTAAGAACATTCAATAAATTAACATTCAACAAGATAATAACAACAACAAAAGAATAGGAACTGGGATCAGATAATCAGATAGCTTGGTTTGGGGAGATGGGATCAGGTAACTATGTAGCTTGTTGGAAATCGTAAGCAAAATTTTGAAACATTCAGTAGGAATTCTGGCATAAATCTTTTATTTATTCATTTGTTTGTTCACTTGCGCTGGGGATCGAACCCAGGATCCTAGCCACGTACTCTATCCTGGCCTCTGAATCTGAATCTTTTATAATAAGTCTGCCATTTTTGAAAATCACACAAGAAAAATATGTTCCATATTTAAAAATGAAATGAAAATGTAAATAATTGAACTTTATTCAACCTACCACTGTTAACATTTTGGTATTTTATGTGCTATATATAAATATAGATAGAAATTTATAGATTTGGATATAGTATAAGGTGGAATCATACTACACAGAAAAACACCTAAATATATAATTTCCTGATTAAAAGGAATTTGAATTTTAGAAATCTTGAATCATTTTGCCAAATTGTGTCTCAGAAAACTTGTACCACTTTGTACTTGGGTGAGAAATAACATTTCTCATTCCAACCAGTGGTTTTTTGGGGGAATTCCCTTTGTGTTTTGAGATCTATCATTTTTAACTTCTATCATATTTCCACCAAAAATCCTCCTTGGACATCTTTCAATAATAGAGGAGATAAAACCTAAGTCTCAAGAGCTTTCAGTCTAGAAGATGGATTTTGAAGCCACCTTCTTTTTTGCAATTTGTTTATTAAATCATCATTAGAAAAAAATATCCTCATGTTCAAGAGAACATTAATACAATAACAGAAACACCAAAGCAAAAAAAAACCAAAAACCTAGCAATACATTTAAGAAGAAAAGTATATGAGTATATGAAAGGGAAAAAAGTAAAAGGATGCAAAACAGAACTGAGCAAATGAAAAGACTACCATATTCATGGACAGTAAAATTCTACATCGTAAGGACATCCATTCTCCCTAAGCCAGTAACCTAGTTTAACATTATATTAATGGAAGCATCATGTTCTCAGGTATAGATAGGTTGATTTAAAACCTGTTATGGAAAAATAGTGTGAGATAGGTCCTACTTATGCCCTCCCAACCCAGTCTCCAGCAGGCTGAGACACCATGACAAACACGACTACATCTTAAAAAACACAACTTTTGTCTCCCAGTTCTTTCTGAGCCATTCCACCCATTCCAGAGGCTTTAGCTGCCCTGTAGTCACTGTTTCCTGAATCTTTATCCTCACTTTAAACCTCTCCTCTGAGCTCTAGAGCCAGTATTCACTTACCAGTTGGCCTTCCCCACATGTCGATGCAGAGACTTGAACATTGTACTGACATTTCATCCCATCTTAGTCATTATCCCTTCCCTCAATTTTAGTTTACACTCAGCTCCTTTCTAGCTGTTGCCCAGACAACTTGGAAGTAGACTCCCATTTCCACTCTAGGCATAACAAATAAGCACCAAATTCTACTCCTGATTCTGTTTTTGTGTCCCCGAATCCGCACTGCCCAGCTCTCCCTTGAGTCCTTCTGCATTCTCCTTTCACCACACACCTTTTCAGGTAATGTACAACTTTTTACTGACCCCTCATTATTTACATGCTGTGTAAGAAGTGGGTGATGCTCACTTTTATTAGGACACTAGTATATGTTTTGAATTTGGGAGGGAAATATGTCTATGTACTTTAATTTGTAAGTGATTTGCCAACAGTGGGCACATGAAATTTAAGGCGTTGGAATGGTGCTAGGGGTTGAAATGCAAAAGCACCCTGTTGTGAGTTGTCTGAACACATTTCATTGGTCAACTCACACAGGAATATTCACCTGTGTATGTTGCTGTTTGTAGTTCCATTAACCTGCATGTTTTGTGGCTTTCACATCTTGACTTCTGTTGCTTCATATTCATGAGAATTCAGATAGAAGATATAACAGTGAAGTTCAACCTGGTAACAATCTGGTTTTGTCATTTTCTATTTCTTTATCGCCCTGTTCTATGCCGAACTTGTGGCTCAGTTCAACTAACACATTATCCCTAGTATGTGTTTATGTCTTCAGACTGGATTCAGCTCTTTTCAGGAGTAGAATCGTATTCATCCTGTTCTTGCTAGGAAAAAAAGAATAGTTATGAATCTGTAAGAATTCTTTAATAGTATTTTTTTTAATTACAAGACAGGGTCTAATTTGCAGAGGCTAGCTTTGAACTTGGCAGTTCACCTGCCTCAGCCTCCCAAATTGCTAGGATTACAGGTGTGCACCACCACACACAACATAAGTTGCATCTTACCTAAGATACTTGTTCACACACAAGAGTGAGCTCCATATTTCTTTTCTGACCCAGGGTGGAAGGCTTGGGCTAAAGAGACATGTACCATTACAGGGGATGGTGTCCTTCGAGGACGTGTCCGTGGACTTCACCTGGGAGGAGTGGCAGGACCTGGATGATGCTCAGAGGATCCTCTACAGGGATGTGATGCTGGAGACCTACAGAAGCCTGGTGTCCTTGGGTGAATGAAATGCCCTGGTAATCTTACTAGAAGCATTTTCTTTGTCAGCAAATATAGGAATCATTTTTAAGTTTTAATATTACTATTATGTGTTTTTAACTGACATAGTAATTGCACATGTTTATGGGGTAGAGTGTGACATTTCAATACAGGTATATAGTGTGTAATGATCAGATCAGGGTAATTGGCAAGTTCATCACTCACATATATATCACTTCTTTATATTGGGATCATTTAAAATTCTTTTTACTATCTTTTTTTTATTTTTACTTTTAGTTATAGATAGATACAATACCTTTGTTTTATTTATTTTTATGTGGTGCTGAGTTTTGAACCCAGTGCCTTAAGCGTGATAGGCAAACACTCTACTACTGAGCCACAATTCCAGCCCTTTACTATCTATTTTGAAATGTTCAGTTAATTGTTGTCAACCATAGTTGTTCTTCTATGCTACAGAATATTAGAAGTTATTCCTCCTATCCTAAAGCACCCCTGAACATACTAACCCACCTTTTTTCCCCTGTACCCTTCCCATGCTCTGGTAAACACAGTTCTCTCCACACATGTGAGAATATTCAGGATTTGTTTTTCTCCTCCTGACTAATTTTAGTTAACATAATGTTCTTTAGTTACATTCATGTTACTACAAATGATGGAATTTTGTTTTCTAAATGTATATGTGTACCGAGTTTTCTTTATCCTTTTATCTGTCCATGCATACCGAAGTTGATCCTCATCATGGCTTTTGTGAATAGTACTGCAGTAAATGTGCTAAGCATAGTTTCAGCCACGCGACCAGCACGCTAGCTTCATAATAGAGGTTCGAAGAATAAAAATTAACTAGTGAGTTTTAAAATTAAAGAGACATAATTCTCATTTCCTTATTTGCCCAGCCCAGAGACAGCTCCTCCTAGCTCCTGCCTCCAGCCACCTAATGTGGTGGTGAGGTTAACATGAGAGGCCAGCGAGAGAGAGGAAACATGCCAGGGAGTGAGCTTTTATTGGGGAACAAATAATTCAAGGGAAAATTCCATCCAGTGAAGGTCGAGGGGTCCAAGGTAAGGGTCAGTGATTGGTCTTCGGATCAGTGGTCAGGCACACCCTCCACACGGGCAAGCCCTCGCCCCTGGGACAGGGTGGGGAAGGCTCTGACACAGCTGTGTCTAAGCACCTCTCATCCAGCCAGGGAGGTAACTCAAATCACCTGCCAGAATGGCTTCCCACAATAGTTTTCTCTTCAAAGCACTGGGTTCCTCTCCTTTGGCTATGGGCAACTGACTGTATCATGTGGTAGTTCTATTTCTAATTTTTTGAGGAAACTTCCTACTGGTTTTCATAGCTTCTCTCCTCTTTCTCATTCCCACCCACAGCATGGGAGAGCACTTCTTCCTCTGTATCCTACAGGCCTGTGTTATATTGTATCATTTTGATAATAGCCACTCTGACTGCAGACTGCAGGCTGCAGGTTGCAGGCTGCAGGCTGCAGAGCATTAATGCCTCCTCCGGGTTCTGATTAGAGACCTGGAAGTTTAGTCATATACTTGTGGATTGTTTGTGTCCTCTTTTGAGAATGCCTATTCTGGTCATCTGTTCAGTTTTTAATTGGTTTATTTCTCTGCTGTTGAGTTCCTCATATATTCCAGAAATTAATGTTTTGGGGGTAAATGGTAAATATTTTCTGCATTAGATGCATTGACTATACACTCTGCTAATTGTTTTTTTTGTCAGAAGCCTTTTAGTTTGACATAATCTTTTGTTGTTGTTGTTGTTGTTTTGGTGCTGGGGATTGAATTTAGGGACAATTGACCACTGAGCCATATCCCCAGCCCTATTTTGTATTTTATTTAGAGACAGGATCTCACTGAGTTGCTTAGCACTTTGCTGTTGCAGAGGCTGGCTTTAAACTCGGAATCCTTCTGCCTCAACCTCCTGAGCTGCTGGGATTACAGGCATGCACCACTGCACTCAGCCTACTTTGATATAATCTAATTTAACCGTTTTTGCTATTTTTGTGCTTTGGGGATCATGTCAAAAAATTTTTTTGCATAGGGCTTGCTGGTGCATGCCTTAGTCCCAGCATTCAGGAGGATAAAGTGGAAGAGTCAGTCCAGCCCAGGAGTTATTGAGACCAGCCTGTGCAAACATAACAAGATCCCATATCAAAAAACAAAAACTTGGGGCTAGGGATGTGGCTCAAGCGGTAGCGCCCTCGCCTGGCATGCGTGCGGCCTGGTTCGATCCTCAGCACCACATACAAACAAAGATGTTGTGTCCTCCGAGAACTAAAAAATAAATATTAAAAATTCTCTCTCTCTCTCTCTCTCTCTCTCTCTCTCTCTCTCTCTCTCTCTTTCTCTCTTTCTGTCTCTCTCTCTCTTTCTCTCTCTCTCCTCTATCTAAAAAAAAAACAAAAAAAAACAAAAAAAAACCTTTGCTTTGATCAATGTCCTGAAGTGAAATCCTCTGTTTTCCCTTTGCAGTTTCATAATTTCAAGTCTTAATATTGAAGTTTTTAATATATTTTGTGTTGATTTCTTTATGTGGTGAGAGGTGGGGTTTAATATCTTCCATCGTCACGTGGATGTCCAGTTTTCCGAGCATTTACTGAAGAAAGCTTCCTTTCTCAATATATGCTTATGCTGCCCCTCATGGAAATCAGTTGACTGTAAATATATAGATTTACTATTGGTTTGTCTCATGTTCCATTGGCCTATTTGTCTTTTCTTATGCCAGTATCCTGATGTATTTGTTATTGTCACTTTGTGGTGTGTTTTGAAGACAGCTTTTATTCTAATTCCAGATTTGTTCATTTTGTTCATAATTGCTTTTACTATTCAGGATCTTTTGTGCATCCATATAAAGTTTAGAACTCTTCTTTTCCAGTAAATGCCCTCCCAATTTATAACAGTGGTTTGTCCTTCTCTGCGCATGTGCGCGCACATGCGCACGTGTTTGTCTTTAATTTCTTTCAGTATTTCATAATTTTCACATAGAGATTCATCAATTGCTTGGTAAAATTTATTCTAAATGTTTTATTTTTCAATAGCTATTATGAATGGGATTGTTTTCTTGTTTTTTAATCTCAGCAATTTCATTATTGTATTTTAAAAACTACAGATTTTTATGTTGATTTTTGTTCCCTGAAATCATACTGAATTCATTTATTTATTCTAACAGTTTTTTTGTTGGAATCTTTAGGTTTTCCTGTAAATACAAAATCATGTCATTTGTATATAAGGACAGTTTGACCTCCTTTCTGATCTGCATGCCCTTTATTTTGTTCACTTGTCTTATTTCCAGTACTATGTTAAATAATTGTGGTAAAAGTAGACCCTTTTCTTACTACATATTTTAGAGGAAACAATTTTAGGTTTTGCCCATTCATTAAGATGTAGGCTGGGGCTGGAGTTGTAGCTCAGTGGCAGAGCACTTGCCTAATGTGTGAGGCACTGAGTTTGACTCTCAGGACCAGACAAAAATAAATAATGAATTGGGGCTGGGGATGTGGCTCAAGCGGTAGCACACTTGCCTGGCATGTGTGCGGCCTGGGTTTGATCCTCAGCACCACATACAAACAAAGATGTTGTGTCCGCCAAAAACTAAAAAATAAATGTTAAAAAATTCTCTCTCTCTCTCTCTCTCTCTCTCTCTCTCTCTCTCTCTCTCTCAAAAAAAAAAATACAATGAATAAATAAATAATGAATAAATAAAATAAAGGTATTGTGTCCATTAAAGAAATAAAAAGATGTAGGCCGTGGGTTTGTCATATTTAGCCCCTATGGCACTAAGGTATATTCCTTCTAAGTTTTTGAGAGTTGTATTAATAAAAGGATGTTGAATTTTATGATCTTCCTTTTTGTGTCTGTTGAGATATGCATATTGTTTTGTGGGGGTTTTTTTGCTACCCCCAAGTCTCCTCAATGCCCCTCCCTCCCCTTTGCCCAAAGTTCCTCCATTCTTTCCATGCCCACCCATGCCCTGCCCCATTATGGATGAGCATCCCCTTATCAGAGAGAACATTCAGTCTTTGGGTTTTGGGGGTTGGCTTACTTCGATTAGCATGATATTCTCCAACTCTATCCATTTACTTGCAAATGCCATAATTTTATTCTCTTTTAATGCTGAGAATGTTCTGTTGTGTATGTATACCACAGTTTCTTTATCCATTCAACTATTGAAGGGCATCTAAGTTGCTTCCATAGTTTAGCTAATGTGAATTGAGCTGCTATAAATGTTACGTGGCTGCATCACTATAGTATGCTCATTTTAAGTCCTTTGGATATAGACCCAGGAGTGGTATAGATAGCTTGGCCAAATGGTGGTTCCATTCCCAGTTTTTTAAGGAACCTCCTTACTGCTTTCCAGAGTGGTTACACCAATTTGCAGTGCCACCAGCAACGTATGAGTGTACGTTTTCCCTCACATCCTTGCCAACACTTATTGTTGCTTGTGAATATAGTTTTAATTCTCCATTCTGTTGATATGATGAATTACATTTATGGATTTGCATATATTGAGCCAGTGTTGCATCCTTGGGATAAGTCACTTATGATCACGGTGTATGATCTTGTGTCCTCTTTAATTTTATTTGTTAACATTTTGTTGAGAATTGCATTCATGTTCATCTCCTTGGATTATTGGTCTTTAGTTTTGTTTTTTTGTTGTTGTTTGTTTATTTTTGTGGTTGTGTCTTTTGATATCAAGGGTAATGCTGTTCTAATTTATTGAGTTTGTAGGGTTCCCCTCCCTTTCAAGACTTGGAAATAACTTTAGAATTCATGTTAGTTCTTCTTTAAAAGTTGACACAGTTTACCAGTGAAGCTCTCCAGTCCTTCCTGGGCTTTACTTTGTCGGGAGCTTTTTCATTCGGGATTTAGTCTCATTGTGAATTATTAGTCTGTTCATATTTTGTATGTCTTCGTGGTTCAATTTTGGTAGGTTGTATGTCCAGCAATTTATCCATATTTTCCAGGTTTTCAATTGGTGTATAGTTGCTAATAGTCCTTTGTGTTTCTGTGATTTCACTTTAAATGTGTTCTTTGTCATGTCTATTGTAATTTATTTGAATCTTCTTTCTTCCTTGGTTAGCTTAGCTAAAAATTTGTCAGTTTCATTTATCTTAAAAAAGAAAAGAAAAACTTTGTTTTATTGGTCCTTTATATTCTTTTTTTTGTTTGTTTTGTTTTCAGTCTCAATTTTTTTTTATTTTAGCTCACACTTTTCTTCCTACTTAATTTGAATTTGGTTTGTTTTTCCTTTTCTGATTCCTTGCATTGCAATACTAGGTTGTTTATTTGAAATTTTTGTTTTGTTTTGTATGGATGTAGGTACTTATTGTAAACTTCCCCTTTAGTGGCATTTTTGCTCCATAGTACTGATTTTGTACCCATAGGTTTTGGCTACTGTGTTTTTCAAATTCATTTATCTCAATAAATTCTAAAATTTGCATTTTAATTTCTTTCTTACCAATCAGTCATTCAAAGAATATTTAGTTCCACATATTGGTAAAATTTCTAATGTGTATTTTATTGTCAACATCTGTTTTTTTCCATCATAGTCAGAGAAGGACACATAGCATGATTTTAATTTTTTTTTTTAATTTGTAGAGACTTATTTTGTCTCCTAACATTTGATCTACCCTAGAGAACATTCAATATGCTTATGAGAAAAATGTATATCTTTCAGCCATTGAGTGAGATGCTCTGGAAGTGTCTGTAGGTTCAGTTTGTCTGTGGCCTGGTTTAACACCAGTATTTCTTTGCTCCTTGATTACCCAGACGACCTGACTGTTGAAGTCCCCATGTATACTGTATTAGCATCTGCTTCTCCTTTTAGATCTAGTAATGTGTGCATTATAAATGATTGCTCCAACATGGGGTGTATGTGTCCTTACAGTTGCTGATTCCTTTATCACTGTGCAGTGCATTCTATAATGCAGATTTGATTTAATATGTTTTGTGTGATGCAAGTATAGGTGTATCTTCCTCCAGGTGGTTCCTATTTGCAGAGCATATCCTTCTCCACCCCTTCACTTTCAGTCCCTGTGCTCTGCCCTCGTGAAGTGGTTTTCTTTTAGGCAGCATATCATTGCATCTAGTTTTCTTTTTATCCCTTCAGTCATCTCTTGGGAAATTTCTTCTTTTTACACATTCAGGGTTATTACTGATATGTACAGACTTACTCCTGTCATTGTTATTTTCTTTCCTGGCTGTTTTGAATATCCATTTCATTTCTTCCTCTCTGGTTAATTCTCATTTGGTGATTTCCTGTATTGATAGGGATTTATTCTTTTTCTTTGTCTGCTCTGTACTCTGTGTGTCTTGATGGTAGTTACATCCTTTCACTTCTAGTATAGGACTCCTCCTCCCTTAAGCACTTTCGTACATCTGATGGTGAAGAATTCCCTCAACTTTTGCTTGTCTTGGAAAGTCTTTCTTCTTTATTTCTGAAGGATAGCTTTTCTGGGTACATAGTCTTGGCTAGCATTTTCCCCCCCAGAACTTTCAATGTTATCCTGTGAGGTTTCTGTTGAGAATCTACTGCTTCTCTAATGGGGGGGTCTCTATTTATTTATTTATTTATTTATTTATTTATTTATTTATTTTGTAGGTAACTTGATGTTTTTCTCTTGCAGTTTTCACAGTTCCCTTTGTCTTATAGTTTTGACAGTTTTACTATAACATGACTCAAAGGACCATTTTTGCTAAAATTCATAAAGGAGCTTCCTGGACTGAATGCCCATATGTTTCCCAGATTAAAAAGTTTGACAAGTTGTTTCATTGCATATATTTTTTTAAATGTCTGTCTATTCTCTGTCTGGAATACCTATAATGCAAATTTTTGCTTTCTTTATATCATGACCAAAAGTCTTAAAGGCATTCTTCGTTTTTCTTAACTTTTTCTTTTTAAGATCCGACATGATTATTTTAAAACACCTGTCTTCAAGATCAGAAACTGATCTTCTTTCTGATCAGTTATGCTGTTTAGGCTTTTAGCTGACTTGTTTGCTTATGTTTTTCCCTTTCTTCTTTCTAATTTTATTGAGTTTTTTTATCTCCCCTGATTTCTGATGGTTCTTTTTTATTTCATCTATGTCTTTGTCCAATTTCTTCTACATATCATAACGTGTTTTTCTAACTTCTTTGTATTGTCCATCTGTATTCTTCTGTCTCCTCAGTTTTCTTAAAAATCATTCCTTGAATTCTTTCTCCAGCTGTTTAATTCTGCCCCAGTGCATTGTTCCAGACCATAATAATGTGAGTGAGATGCTCTCACAAAGTGTTTAGATCAGTCTCATCATTGCACAGCTCCCGAAAGGCTGTATCATCCCTAAGTGCACCTGACAAGCAGCCTGACACAAATCTTTCACTGTTTTCTGTTAACAGGGCACTGTGTTGCAAAACCTGAGGTGATCTTCAAGCTGGAGCAAGGTGCTAGGCCGTGGACGGTAAGCGAAGCCTCACACCAGTGCCTCCCAGGTCAGTCAGTGCACCCTGCACAGGGAGACCAGAAGGAGAGCCCCACAGACACCAGCCACGTTGAGCTGTTTTCATCTGTGTTTCTTCAGGTCCCAATCCTGAGGAAGAAGGTCTTGTGCTTCAGCCCCTTCCTTTGTACAGTCTCCAAGGAGTGCTCTCTCATGTACACCCATGTTTATGTTCTCATAATGTATACTTCATTAAATTTTCCCAAACCCCCAATCCCCATATGGATCTTGACATTTTTTGATTGGTTACTTTTCTTTCCTCCAGTTTCATAGCCTGCTATTTCAGGCATTTTATTCACATTATTTCTTTAGCACTTGCTACTTGATCACTTTATAGGCAGTGTTTTTTTAAACTCTGGGGATATCAACATTAATGAAACAAATGCATCTTCTCTTTACATTTTGTTGAGGAAAAAAATATAACACATGTATATAATATTTGGCAGTAAGAGCCACAAAGAATATTTTATTAGGATGAGAGAAAGAAAAACATGTTGTTATGATTTTAGAAACATAAAGAGAAGAAAGTTTTAAGGAAATTGTCATCCCTTGGGCTCATTTTGAGATGATGTTTTCCAAGTTTGGTATATAAAACATAGGTAGATGTAAAATCTAGATTTTGAGACTGGTCATGAGTATAATGGAGATACAGATTTGGAAATCAATAGCCTAATGCTAGTATTTACATCATAGTTATTCAGGTTGTCACCTAAGGAATGGATAAGAAAATCAGAAGAGAGGTCCAAGGCTGGAACCTTGTGCACCACGTCAGGACTCATGAGGTGAGGAACACCCAGCATAAAAGTATGCGAATTGATAGTCCTGGACTGGGAGGACAACCGAGAGACCTTGGGTCTGCAGGCCAAGGGAATCAGGAACTTCATGTTGAAAGCCTTCAGTGTCTGTTGGGAAATGGAATTTTGCTTAGCCTTTACCCTTCATGCTGTAGAAATCATTCAAAGACAATAGATTTGTACAGGAGACTCTTTTCTGTGAAAGTAGAAGACGGATGAACCTCCAAACACAAAAGCCTACAGAAGCAGTGAGCTGCCAGCCAGAGTACATGTGCCTGGGACTGAGAGAGGATGCCATTAGTGTTGAGCCAGAAAGGCAGTAGCAACAACTGATACAAACAACATACATTTCAAAGATGGCAGGTTCAGCTTGGTTTACTGAGCCAAATCCTTTATATTCCAGCAAGAAGATGGATTGGAGCTTCCTGAGAAGCATAGATACATTAGATTAGGAATTAAGTGGAAGCTGTCTTTAGTGTGGGAAGGGTAACTTGAATTCTTAAAACCCCAAAGGTTTCTACTACATTTCCTTAGGGAAAAGTAAAAACTAAAACACACAGATAGCAGTTCTTTCCTAAACTATATTCCTGCTCAGGTGAGAGACAGATCAGCCATGCCTGCATGATGTAAGTAGCTAATCCAAGAAAACTTGGCCACTACAAACCTGAAAGAGAAGCACAGCAGGGTGGGATTATATCTACAAATGTTGTAAGAAAGAACTAGAGAAAAAGAACAGAACAAATAACAGATGAAACCAGTGAAACCTTCAGCTAGGCACTCGGTGAGTGTTTTAACCAAATATCTTCCTACATTTCAGAAGAATAAAGTAACCTCAAGCAACAAAGTAACATGATAGATACTAAAATTATTAATTATAATTTTTACATTCATTAGGGCCAAAACACTCATAAATCAACACAGTTATTTTGCAGTTTCACGTCATTAGGATAAGAAGGCACTTCTTTGTGTTTGAATTTCATAGCAAATGCTCATGTGTTTTTCATGGATATTGTTCTTTTTTGTATCATTTTAGATGTCCAGAAAGTGAATGGCCTGAATGAGACCAGCCAGGAAAAGCAAGAGAGGCATTTCTGGCAAATTGTACTCCCCAACAGCAGCACCTCAACTGAGGAGAGGTTCACATTAGGAACAAGGTTTAACTTGAGCTCAAAGCAGGTTTCAAGTCCGGCTCCAAAGAGTGGGCCAGAGGGGCTTAATGTGTGGCAGAAGGAGCTTCTCCCTAGCAAGCCTGAGGAGGTGCAGGATGGAGAGGAGCCTAGTGGTCTTAACATTCCTGAGAAGCCCCCCAGGCATCCTGATCAAAGAAGTCTACTAAAGGTTCAAAGTAGGCAGCAGCAGTTCCATCACTGTGGACAGAGGAAATCCTTCACAGTGAAAGCATTGTGGACACTGAAGAGGCTTCATGTGGGAGAGGCCTCCAGCACACTCAGTGGAGGTGGGAAAACCCTGGATAAGGTGGCACTTACTGCCCAAGAGATGACTCAGGTAAGAGAGAAAACTTCAGAATGTAATATGTGTGGGGAAACTTTCTGTAAAAACTCTAAAGTCAATGCACATAAGAAAATACAGAGAAGACTGAAATGTGATGAATGTAGTGGTGGCAAGAAGCTATTGGTTAAGAAGCCATACCTTATGAAACTCCACAGGTCACAATCAGAATCAGAGGGAAAGCCCCATACATTCAATGAATGTGAGAACTTTTGTCAGAAGACACAACCTACTGGGCACCAGAGGACTCACAGAAGAGTAAGACCCTTTGAAGGTTACGAATATGGAAAGCACTTTCCCCAGAAGTCACACCTCAGCAGGCATCAGGGAACTCCCATTGGGGAGAAGCCCTATGAGTGCAATATGTGTGGGAAATCCTTTTCCCGGAAGTCCCACCTCAGCAGGCACCAGGGCACACACACACAGGCGAAAAACCCTATGGGTGTAAGGAATGCTGGAAGACGTTCTACCATAAGTCGTCCCTCACGATTCATCAGAGAACTTACACAGGTGAGAAGCCCTATGAGTGTAAGAAGTGCAGGAAAAGCTTCTACTGTAAGTCAGATCTCACTGTGCATCAGAGGACTCACACGGTTGAGAAGCCCTATGCATGTGAAGCCTGCAGGAAGACTTTCTACTCTAAGTAACACCTCACTGTGCACCAGAGAATTCACACGGGTGACAAGCCTTATGCCTGTAAGGAATGCAGGAAGACTTTCAACCGCAAGTCTAACCTCACCGTGCACCAGAGAACGCACACAGGTGAGAAGCCCTATGAGTGTGATGTGTGCGGGAAAACCTTCTATCAAAAGTCCCACTTCAGCACGCACCAGGGAACTCACACAGATGAGAAGCCTTATGAGTGTGAGCACTGCAGGAAGGCTTTCCTTCACAAGTCATCCCTAACTGTGCATCAGAAAACTCACTCGGGCAGCAAGCCGTACACCTGTGAAGAGTGCAGGAAGACATTCCTGCATAAGTCTTCCCTCACCGTCCATCAGAGGGCTCACACAGGCCACAAGCCCTATGTCTGTGAGGACTGCAGGAAGGCTTTCTACTGCATCAGAGAACCCACATAGGCGAGAAGCCCTATGAGTGTGGCGAGTGTGAAAAAGCCTTTCACCAGAAGTCATACCTCAGCAGGCATCAGATGACTCACCAGAATGAGAAGCAGTATGAATGTCAAGAATGCAGGAAAACTTTCTACCGTAAGTCATCCTTCACTGTCCATCAGAGAACACAACTGGGGAAGACGGCACGAATATGATGTACATGGAGAGCTCTTCCACATGGCATCAGAAAATGCACACAGGGGAATCCTCCCACAGTGAGCAAGTGTGGGGACAGAGTTAGTGAAAAGGCACGTGTCAGCAGATGCCAGGGACGCCAGAGAGAGAAGTCCCTGCAGCAGGCTCTGTGGTCCCCAGAATCCAGTTCTCTCTGGGGTGCTCAGCCTCCAGGGGGCGCCTCTCCTGTGTGGGCCCTGGAGCTGAGTTGCACAGCAGAATGTGTACCTGTGGCAGTCATTCCCCACAGCCCAGCCCAGCCTAGCTCAGAACTTCCATCAGGTTCTGCTCCCTGAGTTCTCATGCATCCTGGGCCTCATGTGAGCATGAATACCAGGTGGCTGGCATTGAGAGCCAGAGATAGAGTCACTGGGACTTAAGAGAAATGTAATTTATTGGAGAGAGCAGAGGTCTTTCTACTTGTATCCCAGAATGCTCCATTCTTATTTCACATGAGCAAGAAATACTCTGTTGGACCAGTGCATGAGCTATTAGCATTTCATTGCAAACCCACTGTAGTTAATTCACTTTATAAAGTTTCTAAGAGAAGTTACCTCTCTTTTTATATTGCAAAAATTCCCACATGAGAGAAACCTGTACTGTCACCTTTGATTCCCAAGTCAGCTTATGGAAAATAGGAACAATCATATGGAAAAGTAACAAATTGAGATTGTCTTATCAGGCAGGTTACTTTCATGAACACTTTATGAATAAAATAAACCTTCATACATTTCTTTAACTTGTAAAAGCTTTTAACACACCTTCTGACTTTTTATGTATAAACTTTGTAATGAAGGAAAATTATCAGTATCTGTAATTTGTATGTTAATTTTCCAATGAAAGTGTTGAATATAGTATTGGAGATTATTTTAAAATATTTGACTATATGCCAGAAAATACTGCCTGTCAGAGGTCTTTATCATTATGTACAGAGTCACTGCAGTTGGAAGGAGGCAAGCAGGTGGCATAGCAAGATCCCATCTCAAAACAAAGAAGCAGGAATGCCATAGAGGCTGCTCAGGGCCTTGCTGAGTTACTGTGGCTGGCTTTGAACTTGCAATTCTCCTTCCTTGGCCTCCTCAGCAGCTGGGATTACAGGAAGGCCTGTGCCACCTCATCCAGCCAGGGGGAGTCTCACATTTCCACTGTCCCTAAACTCCGGGTCCCACTGCTCTCCATCATTTCCTGAAAGTTAATAAGACTGCTCTGGAAGGCAGGCAGATCTAAGTTCATCAGAAAGCCCCCTGAAGCATTCCTAGTCCCATCCTCACCACCCTCATGCCAGGGTCAGGAGATCAGACAGTGAATGAAAAGGCCTTGGACTTGCATCCAGCTTTGGGCTCTGGAGAAGGGACCAGGGAAATTGAAGCCTCAAAGAAACAGTGCCCATACTGTTATCCACATTGGACCTTACTGACTTTGGAGGACCCACCTGAGTCTCCTTCCCTGGGCACTGCCTGAGAGGCACTCAGCCCAGCTCAGCTGCTGTCCTGTACCTTTTTCTCAGGCAGTCCTTGATCTCCATGAGGAGAGCAGGCTGGTGTCATGTGCAGGCCCAGTGCTCACAGTGGGCAGGCTGATAGGGTGCCTGTGAGTCTCAGGGAGGAGGTTCCAAGCCCTGAGACCTGAGGGCAGACTGGGATCATGTGCAGGCCCAGCACTCACAGTGGACAGGCTTGTGTGGTGTGGTGTGGTGTCTGTGAGGCTCAGGGAGGATGTTCCAAGCCCTGAGACCTGAGGGCAGGCTAGTGTTATGTACAGGCCCAGCGATCACAGTGGGCAGGCTGGTGGGGTATCTGTGAGGCTTAGGGAAAAGGTTCCAGGCCCTGAGACCTGAGGGCTCTGTATAGGCTCCCTAACCATCAGGATCCTGTCCTGACTCCTGCCGCATTGCCCCCAGTCACCTCCACCATGGGTCCCAGCCACACCTCACCCAAGTCAGCATGAGCCAGCTCGCCCTGCTCCTGCCCAGTTTCTGTGCTGGAGGCATCTCTCCTAGCCACAGCAGAAGGGAAGAGGTGAAGGAGAAAGCTCACCTCCTCTCTTGATCTGGAGGCCTCTTCCCACCTCAAGGCCCTCACCTGCTGCTGCTTTTTCTTCTGAACTGCCTGGGGTTCATCCCTAGGGGACCCAGGTTGAGGTGCTCCATAACCATGGTCAGAGAAAAGGTAATGAAAATTCCCTGCACTAGTTAGCACTTGACCCTTGACTGTGGGCCCTGGATAAGTGGGTGAGCCAGGTGCAGTGATGCTCCCAGATCCAGCACTCAGAGTGTCACCTCAGGCTGTGGCCTGGTCTCTCCAGCCTGACCTCATCTGGAACTTGTGATGTGAACTCACACCTGCCTCACGATGTCACAGTCCTGAAAGTACCAGTAGCAAGCTCTGTCACATGCTCTCCTGCCTAAACCTAGTGCACACACCATGCCTGCACATCAGGGTCATCAAATACCCATTTTCCAGATGAGAATCAGAGACCTAAAGGAAGACAGTGACTTCCCTCCCCTAGGCGTACATCCCATCTCAGCTTTGTTCACCCCATACCCTGGCACCACTAACTACAGTCCCATCCTCTGAGCTCTCGAGGTGTGTGCAGGGCCCAGGAAGGCACAGCCATGGTAGGAGAGGGGCAGGGTGTCCCAGGCAGGATAAATGGCCCCTGCTGTCCTCACCCCAAACAATCTTCAGAAGCAGGCCCTGAGGCCACGTTCAACTTCACCTCCTGAGGGAGTTTGCAGAACAAAACACTCCCTCTCCACTCAGAAGGTGCTCTCCAAAAGGGCCTGTTCTCACTGAGGGGGCTGAGCTGAGATTTTACTCTTTGACATGGAAATTTCTATCATCTGGTCAGGAAGGACCCACTAAGCATGCACGACCTCACAGATACTCTCATAAAACATCTGACGATTGCATTGATTACATCGCTGCTAATGGGTCATCAGTGTAACAGTCCTGGGATGGTTACTCAGCAAGTCACCTGAGAAATGACCAGTGGGACCCTTGTGCTGATGCCTGTATGGAGCAACCTGCCAGCATATCCTCCTCAGGTGGCCTTCACAGGTGGAGGGGCCAGTGCTTGAAGCATACGCAGACACTCTATTTTCCCACTCCAGGCTTGTACACAATGGCTGGTGACCCCCAAGGAGAGGATTGTGCCCTGTGGATCCTGCCTCTGGGTGTCTGGCACTCCCTCTTCCACTCACTCATTCTGCAGATACTCTCTGCCCTGCTTTGAGCCCAGCACTGTGCTTCCCCAGCCATCCTGACCCCTGTGAGCTTCCCAGGTGAGCTCAGGCCCACTGTGTGAAGGAGGAAGTATGGCCCTGGGGTAGGCAGAGAAGGTGGGCACCAAGAATCACTCATTTTATTGCATGGGAGGTTCACAATTTTAGGAAGTGTCAGAGATTGATCAAACTGGTGTATAGATTCAACTCCATCCCTAGGAAATCCCAGGGAGGCTTTTTGGTTTCATTATTGCAGACTTTTACGAGTTAGTTTTACAATCCATATTACTCCATGATGGCCAGTAACAAGTGTTGTCAAGGATGTGCAGACAGCGAGATCCTTGGGGTTTGGGAATGGGAATGGGGGCACTGTGAGCACCGCTGCGGAGCTCCAGGTGGTTTGACAGGCAGTTGCCCTGTAAGCTGGCAGCTCCTCGGTTGGACTGCATCCTGGTTGATGGAAAGGGCAGGCACACCTAGAGCCTGGGAACACTGTGAACAGCAGAACTCTTCAAGCAGCCCGCAGTGGACGTATTCCAGGGGTTCATGAGCTGAACAGGTGAGTTTATTCCATCCCGGAGGGAACCTGAAGTCTGTCAGCCAAAGGAGAAACTAAATGGTCCACCACAGGGTGGGCTCCTTCAGCTGACAGACTTCAGCTTCCTCTGGGTTGGAATCAAGACCCTCCATGTGAATAGACCATAGTGGGTGGGTGGCTGGGCTGACTGTGGGTTTCACATCCAAGGCTGTGGTGATTGGCTTGTGGATATATATACACATACATATTTGTTTCTTTTTTTCTCATTTTCAGTGACAGTTTTCCTTGACTTTTGAAGATTAAGGAATTTTGTTTGTTGGTTTTGCTTTTGATTGCTTGTTTCTCTTATTTCACTTTCTCTCCTTCTATTGCTAAATTCTATCAAATTCTATTATCTCTTTCTCCCTTTGCTTTTTTTTTTCTATTTTTTAAATTATTCTTTGTAGCATCACCTGCTACATATTCTCTACTTTCTCTCTTTTCACATTTTGAACATTCTAAACTTTCTTTTACTTTCCTATCACATTTTATTTTCTCATAATAAACTGTGTTTTAAAAACCTTTTAGAATCATTTGGTTTATGTACCTTCTGCCCCCACCATTTATTTCCAGTTATTAGTATGGTATTTGGCACCAGATGAATGGGGGAAAAATGTAGTGGGTTTTATTTAGCCATAAAGAAGAATGAAATTATGCCATTTGCAGGAAAATGGATGTAACTTGAGAACATTATGTTAAGCAAAATAAACCAGACTCAATGTCACATGTTGTCTTTCATCTGTGGATGAGAGGAAGAGGGAAAAGAAAGGTGGGAGAGGGCGGAGATCTCATGAAAATCAAAGGGAGATCATGGAACATAGGAAAGGGACACATAAGGGAGGAGGAGAGGGAAACAGAAATACTGGGGGTTGATAATGGCCAAATTGTATTATTGTGTCATGTGCATATATGGATATGGAACAGCAAATCCCACCATTATATGCAACTGTAATGCACCAATAAAAAAGAATTTAAATGTGGAAAAAAATAAAGAGTGACAATAAATTTCACTTCTCTAGACTTTATTTCATATTCATCTTTTGGATATATTTTCTCTTTAAACATATGGCTTTGAAAACTCATTTTAATTCTTTAAATTATGTACTTTCTCTGTTAGTTTATCATGATTTACTATTGTTTCTGTTGTCACTGCTGATTTTCTTCTTGCGGGTTTTTCCTTACTGGTTAAATGAGTCTTTAGTAGGTCTTGCCTCCCTGCCCTGCTGAGCCAGGTCAACCCTGGATTATAGATGTGCTTATGGTAGGAACTTTGTGTGTTTGGGGCCTCCAAGTTCTCTCTTTGGGTATCGTAGACAGAGATGATTGATAGATACAAAACAGACAATAGGTAGGTAGGCATAGATGATAGATAGGCAGATGTAGATTTAGGTGGAGTACAGGTATAAATGTAGATATGTAGATACTGGTGATGTTGGCCTCCTCAGCTTCTGGGTAGCATGAATCTGAGGCTGGGCCTGGGGTTTCAGTAGAACTGGCATTTTCATTTCCCAACCAGGTATCTTTATTTTCCACACAGAATCTTCCTGCCTGCCCATATGTTAAAGGTTTGGTCCTGCGTGGCCCTAAGGAGAAGAAGTGGACACCTTAACGGGGCCTCACCCAAGGTCTTTGGTTATTGGGGGCTGCCTGGTATGATCCAGCCCACTACTCCTACTCCTTCTTTCTATGTCCTGGTGATGAGATGGGCAGCTGGCTCGAGGAAGTGTCCACACACCACAGTCATGGTGACGAGCCAGTCTTCTCTCAGGGCGTGTCGATGGTCTCAGATGTTTTGCTGTGGTGATGAAAAGGTGATGAACATAGTCACATTCACAGTGTGGACAGTCCATCCTTGGCCTGAGGTTGGTGTAGGTGTCCTTCCAGCTGTCAATCTAATCCTAGCCCAACTTATGACTATGGCAACTGCAACCCGCCTGTCAGACTGTCTGCCTGTCCCATCCAGCCCAGGCATGCTGCAGCCCCTGTCTCTGCACCTGAGTTCCTGCTTCCTGCTCTCAGTTTCATCCTCACTGCTCTGAAGCTGCTTCCTTCTCAGTGTTGACACCTACAGATGGCCCTTGATTTCTTTCAATGTCCACTATGAGTTTTAATGCATTATTTATGAGAGTTTTGCATATTGGGGAAAATGTCCACATCTGTAAAATGAGGACAACAGGGCCATTTTCAAAGTCAAGGTGATAGTACATATAAAATACGTAGCACTATACCTGGCTTATCACTGATTTCTGATGATGACAATGGCAATGATGATGACAAAGATGGTGTCATCTCCAGCCCCACCTCTCAGACTGTTTCCTCCATCTCTACCTAAAAGACATCTACCTATGATACAGACCAGGTATCCCCCATCAAAGAGACCCCCTACCATAACTGTAGCATACAAGTTTCTCTCTTGATCAACAAGATCTTTACAGATGTCAGCAGGATTTCTGCAGACAGCACTGTGGTTTGAAGGTTCCTTTTCCTTGTAAGTGCCCGGTTTGCAGACTAAAGTTGTGATGGAGTCTGTCTCAAAGAGAGATTGTTGCTATGCTACAGATACTATCTCTGTTTTCTTAGTAAAAACTTTGTGAAACCTCTGTCTAGCCTAACCCACTGTCATGTAACCACCCCACTGAATATAAATCCAAAGGAATTTCCAGACTCAGGGTCCAGAGATACTTAGGCATTAGCCTTTCTGGACTGCTGTGGCTTAAATAAACCTGCTTCCTGAAAATTCCTCGGTGTCTCACCTCATCTGTCCAACATCACCTACTTTTCAAGAGTGCCTTGAAAAATACCCCTGGACCCTCCCATGAATTAATCACTGCCCCTGGTTTCTTGCAGCACCTTCTGTGAACTTGGTCTGTACAGCTTGGGCATTTTTGTGAGACATGGTAAAGTAAGTCTCTGACATGACACTGACAGCCCAGGGCAGACCTGTCAGCCGAGCATGTTTCCCTGGAGCAGGATCTGGTTCGCAGTCTTTGCTCTGCTTCCAAGCCACCCCCAGGGTCTTTTCTCTGCTGGTCTTCACCTGTCCACCTCCTGGCGATTTTCCGCTCTTCACTCTGCGAGGCTGGGTTCCTCTCTTTGGCCTATTCCCTTACATTTTCTCTGTGTTTTCTCCTTGTTTTTACCTCACAATGCAAGCGCTATTTCAGCAGGTTATTATCCCTCACCTTTCTTTAAGGACTGTAATCATGGTGACCTTGCAGCACTTAAGCTATGAAATGACCTGTCTGGTTTCAACATGCATTTGGCTCAATTGAAGCAATGGTGAGCCATGGTGATAATAAAAACAAAACCAACTCCGGTATTGAAAATTCCTTGAAATACATCCAAGTCATTCTTATTTTACATGGATTTTGCCTTTTTACTTCATGACTCTTACTTTTATTGAGACAGGACATCAGCACATCCATGGTAGGTACAGTAATTGAAAACAGAGATCCAGGCAGCAAGTGAGATTCCTCATCCTCAGCACCCTTTACTCCAGTCCAGGGAACAGACATTCTCTTGGTGTTAACTGAAACACAGACAGCCCAGGTTCTTGCAGAAGATACTGCAGATCCACACTATTTCCATTTCCTTTATTTATCTGAGGCCTACAAAGATTAATATGAAACATTAATTAGTCAAATTGACTACGTATAGCTTTTATTATAACCGAATCTTGACTCACAATCAATCAATTCATTGCTTTTGATTCAAAAAGCTGAAGGATGTTTTAGTTTTAAATTTACTAGGACAAGTCTATCCAAAGGAAAC
This sequence comes from Urocitellus parryii, assembly GCF_045843805.1. Lineage (NCBI taxonomy): Eukaryota > Metazoa > Chordata > Mammalia > Rodentia > Sciuridae > Urocitellus > Urocitellus parryii. Next base: position 21,625 of record NW_027551806.1, read on the forward strand.
AGCTGCTAGAAACTCAGCCAGATGTGGCCCTCTGGTGGCTGTGCTTGGGAAACGCGGCTCCCCTCCCCTAGTTGTCAGGGCTTTGTTGAATCCAGCCATTCATTGTCTAGGGTGCCTGCTAATCATTTGTCTCCTTGCTTCCCCTCAGCAAAAAAAAGAATAATCAAACAAATGATTTATATCTTTAAAAAACATGATTTCTGTTCTCTCTCTCTCTCTCTCTCTCTCTCTCTCCTCTCTTTCCTTCTAGGATTAAACTTCAGGGGTGCTCTATTATTGAACTATATACCAGCCCTTATTTTTTACTTTATATTTATATACTTATATTTTATTTTTTTTTGATAAAGCTGCCAATGCTGGTCTAGAACATGTGATCTTCCTGCCTCAGCCTTTGAGTGACCAGGATTATAGTTGTGCACTACCATGTCCAACTGATTTCTGCATTTTAAAGATGACTATTGACAGGTCGTGGCAAATTCCAAGAAATGATTAAAATTGCAAAAGTCATTAAATATATTTACACAGATAAGAAAATATTTTTAGAAGGAAATTGCTTTCCAATATTTGAAAAATTTTAAAAAATATCTTCAAAAGGTATATGCTGTGAATGCGATATTTTTTCATTTATAAAATTACGTTAAAAGAATTTTATCAAATACTTAAATCATCTTGTTTAAGAATACTGTCTTTCATTAAACATATGCTTAGATAGGTTAATGAATGATATATTACAAATTTCTGAACATTTTAGCTGGGAAGGGTGGTGCAGGACTCTAAACCCAGTGGCTTGGGAGGCTGAGGCAGGAGGATCTCGAGTTCACAGCCAGCCCCAGAAAAAAAAACTTAGGGATGTGCTAATCAACTCTGTGAGACCCTGTCTCTAAATAAAACAAACAAACAAACAAACAAACAAAAACAGATGGGGCCTAGGGATGTGGCTCCTGGTTGAATGGCCCAGAGCTCAATTCCCAGTAATAAAAAATAAATAAAAATTAAAAAAAAACACAACCCAATATGCACATTTTGATGAATTTCCCAAAACAGAAGTCTATATTTCATAATATAGAAAAATGAAAAAAACTAATTGATTAATTTTGCTATATTTTTCAAATTAATGGCCCCTAACTGCAAATAGATCACATCATTTATTGGATGAAAAAGTCTATACAGATTGAATCTGTAAGTTGTCAAGAATTGACTCAGTTGTAATGATTCCCCAACAACAGTTTGTGAATTTACACCAAGAATTTTGTCTCATAAATTTGGACTTAGATTATATTTCAGTGTATATATATATACACTGAAATATAATCTAAGATATATATATATATATATATATATATATATATATATATTCTTCTAAGTGTGATAGATTTATTAAAAAATGTCCTTGAGCCAATATAGAGCCATAGTATTATGTTTAATAATGATAATCATCATCATCATCATCTTCTATAATAACAATAATAATAATGACCTACATAGTAATTTGGCAATTATGAAAAAATTTTAGTATTTAACCAATTACTATTCTAATAGTATATGCAGACATAAAATATTATCAGAAAAATCTATGCACATCTGCATATTTAACTGTATAAGTTAGGCTCTTTGAAAATGATTTATGCTTCAAAAAGAACAAATTAAGAAACAACAAAAAAGTTAATTAAGAATGAGACAATCACTTTAAAGATAAAATAAGTCTTGTTGCATTAATTTTAAGCAAAGAAATCTGGGGCTCCAATATATATACATAGATGCCCAGAAATAATAAGAGATAGAACTAAGATTTCTCCTGATTGAGTTTGGATCTTAAAAATCCACCAAAGACCCATTTTTAATGCTTATTTGGGAGGTGGTAGATTATTTAATTAATGGAGACCACTGAGAGATTTTAGACTAATTGTGGTATTATCCTTGGGGGGGTATTGTGAAAACTGTCTCTTCCCCTCTCCCTTTTTCACATTCTGGCTACCAAGTGAACAGCTTTACTCTGCCATGCTCTCTCCTGTCATGAAGTGCACTTGCCACAAGCCCAAAGAAACAAAGCCAATGGACCAGGCATGTACGAAAACCTCAAAACTATGAGCAAAAATAAACCTTTCACCAGAAAGTTTATTACTTAAAGCATCTCATTACCTTAATTGAAATATGACCAATAGGCACCAGTTTCTAGCACCTAAATTTATTAATAATTAAATATACTACTGGTCAAGTAAGAGTTTGTATTTGTGTATTTGTTTTTTATTTTGCAATGCTGGGAATCTAAACCAAGGCCTTGCTTATGATAGGCAAGTTATTTACCACTAAGCTTCATCTGCAGCCATGATGATGATGATGATGATGATGATGATGATGACAATGATGATGTAGTATTGGGTATTGAACCCAGGACACTTATTCCTGAGCCATATTTCCCCTATCACTAAATTTCTGAGGGCCTTAATAATTTGCTGAAGCTGGCTTTGAACTCACCATACTCTGGCCTCAGCCTCCTGAGCTGCTGGGATTACAGGCATGTATCACTGGCTCAAATTGATTTTTGTAATAAAAATTACACAGTAAAGGAAGTTGGGCAAAGACTATATATACAATAGATTATACGGCCTATTCTTTCATCTCAGAGAATACTAATATCTGAACCATCAGTATTTCTTAAGATTAATGATCATTGAAAATAGTTACAGGTTTATACCAACAAGTTTTAACCACTGGAATTTGAATAGTGGAAAATTCTACCAAAACAAAACACAGTAGAAATCTTGTGAGCTTTCTTACAGAAGAATGAAATCAAGCATTGAATGGGTCTCAATGCTTTACACATTTCCATTGTTACTAGGTTTTCTAAAACTTGAAAGGTTAATTTTAATGTAAAAAAACATATTTGATAGAGGGGAGTGAAGGGAGGAAAGGGGGAACAGGATTAGGAAGGAAAGTAGAATGAATCAGACATTATCACCCTATGTACATATATAACTATACAACTGGTAGAATTCTACATCATGTAAAACCAAAAGAATGACAAATAACCCAATACAAATAACCCAATCAATAAATGGGCCAAGGACCTGAACAGACACTTCTCAGAGGAGGACATACAATCAATCAACAAGTACATGAAAAAATGCTCACCATCGCTAGCAGTCAGAGAAATGCAAATCAAAACTACCCTAAGATACCATCTCACTCCAGTAAGACTGGCAGCCATTAGGAAGTCAAATAACAATAAGTGCTGGAGAGGATGCGGGGAAAAGGGCACTCTTGTTCATTGCTGGTGGGACTGCAAATTGGTGCAGCCAATTTGGAAAGCAGTATGGAGATTTCTCAGAAAGCTGGGAATGGAACCACCATTTGACCCAGCTATTCCCCTTCTCGGTCTATTCCCTAAAGCCCTAACAAGAGCATGCTACAGGGACACTGCTACATCGATGTTCATAGCAGCTCAATTCACGATAGCAAGACTGTGGAACCAGCCTAGATGCCCTTCAATAGATGAATGGATAAAAAAAATGTGGCATTTATATACTATGGAGTATTATTCTGCATTAAAAAATGACAAAATCATAGAATTTGGAGGGAAATGGATGGCATTAGAGCAGATTATGCTAAGTGAAGCTAGTCAATCTTTAAAAAACAAATACCAAATGACTCCTTTGATATAAGGAGAGTAAACAAGGACAGGGTAGGGATGAAGAGCTTGAGAAGAAGATTTACATTAAACAGGGATGAGAGGTGGGAGGGGAAGGGAGTGAGAGGGGAAATTGCATGGAAATGGAAGGCGATCCTCAGGGTTATACAAAATGTCATATAAGAGGAAAGGAGGGGTAAGACAAGATAATACAAATGGAAGAAATGATTTACAGTAGAAGGGGTAGAGAGAGAAAAGGGGAGGGGAGGGGAGGGGAGGGGAGGGGGGATAGTAGAGAATAGGACAGACAGCAGAATACGTCAGACACTAGAAAGGCAATATGTCAATCAATGGAAGGGTAACTGATGTGATACAGCAATCTGTATACGGGGTAAAAGCGGGAGTTCATAATCCACTTGAATCAAACCGTGTAATATGATGTATTAAGAACTATGTAATGTTATGAACGACCAATAAAAAAAAAGACTAGTTTATCTTGAGCTATTTTTAGCTATTATAAAATATTATTTTCATCTAAGTAAGTTTCACATCTAGGTTAATATGACAGAAAGTGAAAAAGTATAAATTTTTGAGTGGTTCTATAAAGAATTTAATGATTGAATAATAACCAGTAATTGAGTAATTGGACCAGTAATTGCCCATGTCTGTATGTCCAAACTTCAAAATTCTTAAATTAAGGAATAAGAAGATTATTTTATTAGTTTGTCTAAATCATCCACTTAAATCTTATTTTCATAAAATTATACATGATAATTTAATTGATTACTGATTATAAGTGTAGAGAATCAAAACATTGATTTAGATAAATTTTGTCTTATAACCTTTGTATTCTTCAAAATAGTAGATTATTTAAAGCTGGAATATGCTTAATGTATTTATTATGAATTAATGAAAAATACTTTTACTAACATTTTAAAATAGCAAAAGATAATTAACCAATATTCTTATATATTAATGTTTAAAGAATATTTCCTAAAATCAAAACATAATATAAAAAAGAATACTTTGCTTTTACCTTTAGAATTGATTAATTGTCTAAAAATTTTGAAAATACATAGACAACTTTTGTGAACAACTATATTTTTTTCTCATTGCTACAAAGCACATGAACACATAAATGTTGTTTGAGAATAATTGTGTGTGTGTGTCTGTGCTTTAATAAAAAGGGGCCTTAAGTATAAAAAAGAAAAGATTATTTTGAATAAAAAAATTTTAAAAGATGATAAAAAAAATAATGAGAAATTATACTCCATAATATATGACTTGTTAAGTGCATTCTACTGTCATGTATGACTAATTAAAACAAGTAAAAAGATTTCAAAAAAATAACATATTTGAGCTTTTAATTATACCTCTCCTTTCATATACTTATGAAAGGATCATTTCATTTGCTATTTCTTTCCTTTAAACCTTAAATTAGTTTCAAAAAATAAATAATTTCATAATATGTATATTATCCCAAAATTTGTCATTAAGTACCCATACACAAACCCTAAATGTATTTTGCATTTTTTAATATAAGCTATTTTTTAGAAAATTTATATATTTATGATGTAAAAGTTTGAATTACTTATAATTATATGGAGAAACAAAAAATTAAGTTCTTTCCTTTTCTTTCCATCCCCCAAGTCTTTTGTAGGATTCATATTTAAGAAATCTATATGGCAGAAAAATGTAAATTTGAACTATTTTTTTAAACCCATAACCCCTTATTACTATATGAAAAAGAGGGATACTTATGAAGTAAAGATAATTAATATCAATGGGGTAAACCGTGTGAAAGCTAGTCATGAGTCTATCATTTTTCTCTAGGGTCCTCTTTCAGTGCTCTCACTCTTACATCTGGATCCACTCCTCTTTTCATTTTTGTAACATTTTTATTAGTGCCCTATAGTTTTACATAATTGTGAGGTTGATTTTGACAAATCATGCACTCATGAATGAATATAACATAATTTGCTCTATTTGAATGCCTAGAAAGCCTTTACCCTGTCCTCCTCTCTCCCACTGATCCCTTTCCACAGTTGGTCTTTATTCTATTCATTTATTTTTTAATTGGTGCATTATGGATGTACATAAAAGTGAACTTCCTTGTGCTATATTCACACTGCACATAGCATAATTTGAGAAATTTCATTCTAAAGCTCCTCCCCTTTCTCATTTCTCCTCCCTCTCCCTTAATTGCCTTTCTCGAGTACACATTTTTTTTTCATTTTCACAAAATTCTTAAAAAAATTCTCATATCTATTTAGCTTTTGTATAAAAGAAAAAACATTCAACTCTTTATCAATTCAGCTTATTTCACTTGGTATGATGGTCTCTAGAACAATACATTTGCTAGTAAATGACTTAATTTCATTCTTTTTTTATGGCTAAGTAAAACTCTATTGTGTGTACACACCACATTTTCTTTATCCATTTATATGTTGAAGGACACCTAAACTAGTTCCATAACCTAACTCTTGTGAATTTTGCTATGTATTTCTATGCATGTATCACTATAGTATGCTGATTTTAGTTTTCTTGGGCAAATAGCAATGAGGGAGAAATCTGGGTCAATTGGTGGCTCCATTCTTAGTCTTTTGAGGAATATCCATTCTGCCTTCCAAAGTGTTGTACTAATTTGCAGTATCACCAGCAATGCATGAGTGTAAATTTGCCCTCCACATCCTGACCAACATTCTTTACTATTTGTATTCTTGATGATTGCTACTCTAACTGGAGTGAGAACTTATTGTAAGAACTTATTGTAAGTTTTGATTTGTATTTCCCAGATTTCTAAGGATCTTGAATTTTTTTTTTTTTTTTTTTACGTTTCTGTTGACAATGTGCATAACTTCTTTTGAGAAATACCTGTTAATTCATTTATGAATTTACTATTTGTATCTTTGGGGATTTTTTGGTGTTTGGCTTTTTGATTTATTCACATATTCTTGATGGTATATGTGAATAGAATATATATATATATATATATATATATATATATATATATATATTCAAAACAGTATCTGTTATAAATAATCTAACATTCTACCACAAGACCCTAGAAAAACAAGGAAAATATAATTCCAAAATAAACAGAAAAATGAAATAATAAGACCAAGACTCAAATGAATGAAACTGAAAATAAAAAATGATATCAACATAAAAATTGGTCTTTTATAAAGATAAAATTATTGATAAACCCTTAGCCAAGTTAACCAAAAAAAGAGAGACAAATCATGCATTCATGAATTCATATAACATAATTTTCTAATAATAATTTAATAAACTTAAGGATAAAAAAAGAGATATCATCACAAATATTTCTAAAATCTAGAGGATCATCCTGAATTATTTTGAAAACTCATATTCCAATAAAGTGGAAAAATTAGACAATATCTACAAGTTTCTAGACACTTATGACCTACTCAAATTTAACCACCACGTTATGGAAAACCTAAACAAACCAATATTAAGCAATGAAATTGATGAACTAATTTAAAGTCTTCCAAAAAAAAAAAAAAAAGCCTAGTACCAGATGGATTCTATGCCAAGTTCTACCAGATCTTTAAAGAACTACTTTTAGTTGTTCTCAAATTATTCCATGAAATAGGCAGGGAACACTCTAAAATTTGTTCTATAGAACCAATAATACACTAATACTAAAACTAGACAAAGACAAGTTAAGAAAATAAAATTTCACACCAATATCCATGATTTAAAAGGTTCAAATATCCTCAATAAAATATTAGCAATCTGCCAGGCACTGTGGTGCATGCCTGTAGTCCCAGTGGCTCAGAGGATTGAGTCAGGAGTATCTCAAGTTCAAAGCTAGACTCAGCAAAATTGAGACACTAAACAACTCAGTGAGATCCTGTCTCTAAAAAAAATATATAATATAAAATAGGGCTGGGGATATGGCTCAGTGGTTCAGTGTCCCTGAGTTCAATCCCTGGTCTGCACCCCCAACACACACAGAAAATTAGCAATCTTCATGCCAAAACATATTAAGAAGATTGTACACAGTAATCAAATGGGTTTCATCCTAGGGATGCAAGCTTAATTCAACATATATAAATCAATAAATATAACTCACCACCTAAATAAAATTAAGGACAAAAATCACATGACTATCCCAATAGATGTAGAAAAGACCTTTGACAAAACCAGCACCATTCATTTTTCTACACAAGGATATCTATTATATCAGGATACAAGAACAATGAACATACAACAATCAGTTCCCTATATACCCATAATAAATCTGCTGAGAATAAAATCTGGAAAACTATCTTATTCAAACTAAACTAAAATAAAATAAAATTTGGTATAAATATAACCAACAAAGTGAAAGTTATCCAAAATGAAAACTATAGAAGAGTGAAGAAAGAAATTGAAGAACTTAGAAGATGGAGGGACCTCCCATGTTTTGGGTAGGCAATTCATATTGTCAAAATGACCATATTTACAAAAGTGATATACAGATTTGGTGCAGTTCACATCAAAATATGAATGAAATTCTTCACAGATCTAGAAAATGTCCTAAAATTCATATGGAAGAATAAAAGCCCAGAATAGCCAAAACAATCTTGAGCAAGAAGAGCAATGCAGCAAGCATCTCAATACTTTATCTCAAGTTATACTACAGAGCCATAGTATGAAAAATAGCACAGTATTGGAACCAAAGCAAACATGATGGATAGAACTGAAGACATAGTTAAATCCACAGAGACACAGTCATCTGGTCTTTGACAAAGAAGCCAAAAAAACATACATTGTAAAAAAGATAGCTGTTTTAATAAATGGTGGGGTGGTGGAAATTAGATATCCATATATAGAAAAAATAATGTAGGTATTTATCTCTCATTGTGCACAAAAATCAACCCAGAGTGGATCAAAGACATAGGAAATAGCAGAAAACAGTGAAATTTCTAGGGTCAAGTGTCCAACATACTAATCCACACACTGACTCCCTTAATTAACTCCTAAAACTCAAGAAATAAAATCAAGAATCAATAAGCAGAAATAGCTAGATTAAACACCTCTGCACTGCAAAAGAAACAATTAAGAATATGAAATGAGAACCTATAGAATGGAAGAAAATATTTATCCATTATTCTTTTCTCCTTTTTAAAGGGTTTCTCAAATACAGCTTTGGAAAAGATTTCATAATTATAATAACATTTCATGATTTTTGGTGTTTAAATTCTATATTAACTTGTGAATTTTAATACAGAGTAAATGACATGTTAATTAAGAACTGCTCAAAAAATACTTTCACTGAAAAATACTATGATAGCACATCATAGAAAGTCTGCATGTAGCTCACCACCTGAAATACACATAAGGTTTCCAAAAGATATCCATTAAAGAAATGGAGACTAATAATGTCAAAGCCATTTTGCTTGTTTTCATTTTGCTTTGTTTATTTGTTTGGATCTAGAACATTTAAGTGCCTGACAATGCACAGATTAAGCCAGGATTTTGTTTTCTCACTATCCTGGAGACCAGGTGTCCAGGATCTACAGAGATTCAAATTGAAACATGCCCATGAAATTTCATATTTCTGAAGAGTCCATTCTCAACTTGTTTAATTTCCCATTGCTTCCAGTAATTTATTCCAAATTTTAGTTGGAGAAAGAGCAATGTGGTGGATTATATTTAGAATTTGTCTTCAAAACGATTTATCACGTATATTTAGGAGTCTAAAATGAGGATATCTATATTTTAGTAAAGAAATAAAGTAAATATTAGTATCAGAAAAAGTCTGTATGTCTGTAGAGCTTGTGAGGATATTTTAATAATGTAGAATATTGATATTTTAATTATATGTTTATTTATGTTTCTTGCACAACTTTTTAAAATAAATACCAGCATTTATGCAAACACTTTTACTACTTTTTCCTCACATTTTGATGTCTTTCCCTGTCTTTGATATTTTAACTTCCAGAACACCAAACCAAGGTAAAGTCAATAGAAAAATCAAATGAACAATGTCTTCTTTTCCATAAGTAAATAAGAGATGATGAAATTTTTTTCAGTTAATATTTTATTTTCTTTAAAAAATATCTTAAACATGCTATTGAGTCACTAGTTTTTTTTTAAATCAATTTACACTTTCATGTTCAAAGCTAATAAAAAATATTTGTAGCAACTCATAGTCAGGAACCAAAATAATATCATACCCATCTATGATTTCTAACATTTTTTTTTTATTTTGCTTCTTTGTTGTTGTTAACCAAATGAATTTTAATGTTACTTCCAATGATAATCACTCTTTTTGTCTAAAATATCTTCACAATCTTCACAGACTCAAAAATTGCATTAAATTGTAGAAGAAAGATAAATGAGGTTCTCACTTAAGATATAACAGGAGCAATTAGCAACATATAAAATATAAATATGTTCATAAATAAATTACAGCCTTTAGTAGAAATAGGTTGATGGCATTTGGCACTTTTATAATGAATGAAATTTCTAAGGTTAAACAGTCTGTGAAATAATATTTGAAGGAAAGGATAATATATTATATCTAGAAAGGATATTTTACAACAGAAGATTGGCTGAAATGAAAATGTATACTCTTCAAATCCTAAAGTTGATAAATGTGTTAGTCAGCTTTTTGTCACTGTGACCAAAATATTTGACAAGAACAAATTTAGAAAAGAAAAAGTTTATTTGTCTCGGTTTCAGAGGTTCAGTCCATGGTCAACCGAGTCCATTGCTCTGGTCTGAGATGAGACAGAACATAATAGCAGAGGGTTGTCCTGGAGAAGGTTGTACTCATGGCAGCCAGAAAGCAGAGAAAGAAAGAAGAACCAGGGGCAAACTATAATCCTCAAGTGCACAAACCCAGTAACCTACCTACTTCCTCCAGCCATGTCCTACCTGCTTACAGTTGCCATCCAGTTTTGCAATCAAATTATTAATCCATCAAGTGAATTAATTAACTGATTAGATTACAGGTCTCATAGTCTCATTGCCTCTGAACAGTCAATGATTAATTAATGTGAGTTTTCTAGAGTTACTTCATATCTAAATCATAGATATTATCTATAATTTCCCACCCAATGCAACCCAACGTGACTACCAATATTCTTCAAATTTAGAAATTTGCCTTATTGAGAAATTTCTAATAATAATTAATTGCTGAAGGGGAAGGGATATAGAGCATTATATTTGCCTTATTGAGAAATGTGTAATGTTCTATGTTCCTTCCCCTTCAACGATTACTTATTATTTCATGTGTCCACACTTTTTCCTCAAGGAAATGTATGTATCATTCCCCAGTTTCGTAGTCATTTGTTTATGTATATTCCTGAACCCATACTGTTCTGTCTCTAACAGGAATTAGTTTTCTTCATATCAATTCCCATTTCACACTTGATTTTAAGTTTTCAATTTTTCTCATCATTAATTCCAAAGGATAGTGTATACATAATCCTCCAAATTCCTCAAGTTGTTATCACATCTACAATAATTACCACAAGACTTAAGCTAGCATCACTCCACTGATGCTGTACATAAAAATCATCAGTGAGAATTAAAAACAGTCCCAAGAAAATGCCCATCATTCACTTTACAACGATGGAAGCACTTCTTTCTAAAATTAACCAATCACTTTTGGATACACGCCTCAGTTTAAAAGTCTACTATTTGTTAAACTCAAATACTCCTAAAAAATCTATGTTAGAAAATAAAAAACCTGTGCCTCTAAGTTATGGCTCTTCTTTATTTAAGTCAGGAATACATGCAACATAATCTCTCAGATGCTGAGTGGAGGACTCTGCCTTCAGAACATTGCTTTACAGCATTCTAGGAGACTTTCCATCTACAAGGCACCTTCACTGTGCCCCTCTAATGTTTGACGAGCTTCTGCATTTTCTCCTTAGCCTCTTGTCTAATTCATTTTGTAAGAATAAACTTTCTTTTCTGTTCTATAGTGCTGGGGATCAAGGCCAGATCCTCACTAATGCAAAAGCCTGCTAAGCATTCACTCTCACACTAAGCTATGTCCCACACCCTATATTAAACTAACAAGATTTTTAATCAAATAGGTCCTTATTTTAGATAATTAAATATATTGTTGTGTAAAATATTTGAAGGTGGTTCATTGACAAAAAGTCTTATTACCAATCTTCTTTTCCCCAGCTAATTGATTCACTTTTGTTTTTATTAACTTTAAAAAAAAGTTTTATCCCAATTGGTGTGATGCTGAATGAACATTATTTACGGGCAATTTATCACTGATAAAATGAATTCTTATAAATTAAATAAAGTTTTGGGATTGATGAGTCATGATAAATTTAGCATACTCAGCACCACATTCAACATAGATCATTTCCATCACACCCAAAATTTCCCTATGCCTCTTCCCAATTATATTCACACAATAGTAACTGCAGACTTTTAAAAATTCTGTCAAGAAAGATGAGTTTTGTATTTTAGAGAAGACAGAATTATATACTACAGATATATTTTGCCTGATTCTATTTTAATTAGTATGAAGTTGTTTTTCAATCTTGTTCCATAAGTTTACATTGCTTTGTTTCTCAGTTGTAATTCTACATAGTACACACATACATAGTATACAGATATATAGTTTTTTAATGTATTAATATAAATATATCTGCCCTCTCTGTTCACATCTTAATGGTCATTTGGTTATTACAGGTTCTATACTGTTATAAATAAATGAGCTATGAAAATTTGTGTATTTTTCCTGAATAAATACCTAGGAATTGAATGGTTAGCTCATATGATAAGTAAATGGCTAATTTTAAAGAAATTATCAATTATTTTTTGAAGTATCTATCTTTTCACATTTTCTTCTGCAAAGTATAAGATGGTGTTTATATTCATTAACCTTGATATTATATTTTTTTTCAAGCACTTAAAAGAGGATATACTTAAAAAGGGGTAACAGACTAGACAGACTAGACATTCTAGCTTGTAATTATATTTCAGTGTGATTTTAATTGCTTTTTCCTGATAAATAAAAATGCTAAGCATTATTTTATGTCTTCATTGGAAATTTCTATCTTCATAATTAGCATAAAAATTTATAAGTTGAAAAAAATTTTATATCATTTTTTAATTTATATATGGCAGCAGAATGTTACAATTCTTATTATACATATAGAGCACAATTTTTCATATCTCTGGTTGTATACAAAGTATATTCACACCAATTCGTGTCTTCATACCTGTACTTTGGATAATAATGATCATTACATTCCACCATCGTTAATAACCCCATGTCCCCTCCCTTCCCTTCCAACCCCTCTGCCTTGTCTAGTTCTCTATTCCTCCCATGCTCCCACTCCCTATCCAGCTATGAATCAGCATCCTTATATTAAAGAAAACATTGGGCATTCATTTTTTTTTTTGGAATTGGTTAACTTCACTTAGCATTATCTTCTCTAACTCCATCCATTTACCTTCAAATGCCATGATTTTATTCGCTTTTATTGCTGAGTAATATGCCATTGTATACTTATGCCACATTTTTTTTATTCATTCATCTACTGAAAGGCATCTAGGTTGGTTCCACAGTTTAGCTATTGTGAATTGTGCTGCTATAAACATTGATCTAGCTGTGTCCCTGTAGTATGCTGTTTTGAAGTCCTTTGGATATAGACCAAGGAGAGGGATAACTGGGTCAAATGGTGGTTCCATTCCCAATTTTCCAAGAAATCTTCATACTGCTTTCCGTATTCACTGCACCAATTCACAGTTCTACCAGCAGTGTGCGAGTGTAACTTTTCCCCCATATCCTCGCCAACACTATCCTATATCTCTTATTCTAAACATAACTTTAGAAACATTTTTTCCTAAACTAAATTGATACATGAATTAGATATTACTGTATTTGTATTAAATTTTTACTTTAGTGGTTGTATTCTGGGTTGTGTAAGTGATTGTATTTTTTAAAAAACTGCAATCTAAAATATTAAGAAATGGTATTTATTTTTTTGTGGCAACCCCAAATCTGTGACTTCAAAACTCCAAACACTTATTTTCTCACAATTTCTGCAAATTTAAAATCAACTCAGATTCCTGGTTATGTTAAATATATTTGCCAGGTTTTCAGTCATCTGATGTTTTTACCTAAAGCTTAGAGTCATTTTCAAGGTAGTTCACAAATGCGAGTGGTGTCAAGAGGCCTCAGCTCTTTATATACACACATTTGTACACATCCCATAGACACACTCATATATGCACACTTACAGATCCCATAGACATGCACTCATTACAATCAAGCATACACCCTTTACTCACACTTCTTTTCCAGATCTAATCACAATTTACCCAGAAAATGAAACAGGAATTCTGAAATTCAAATTCTAAAATTTTCTCACACTTCATTTTAATTAAATATTTATATTTCTAATTATCCAGAATCTGCCTGTTTATTTCTATTTTCTTGGCCATGCACTTACACAAACCATTATTGTTCATTTAGCTTCTAACTTTATTTTCTGCTGCCTATTTTTCTCTCTATATGCATAAACAATGTAACCATTCCCAAATAAAATTCAAATTAAACAACATATGTATAAGTGAAGTCAGTGGCTGTTTATTAACTTCAAATTTTATTAAAATAAGTTCCTTAAATAATATAATGCTGGAAAAAACATGAAGAAAGTATGATCTATTTTAGGTATCTATTTATTTATTTATTTATTTTTATCTTTTAAAGAGAGAGTGAGAGAGAGGGGGAGAGAGAGAGAATTTTAATATTTATTTTTTAGTATTTGGCAGGCACAACATCTTTGTTTGTATGTGGTGCTGAGGATCTAACCTGGGCCGTATGCATGCCAGGCGAGCGCGCTACCACTTGAGCCACATCCCCAGCCCTTAGGTATCAATTTAATGATTCTAAGTATGTTTAGTATGTTTTTTTATATATATTTCAAAATAAAAAAATAGCAACTATGTCATTTGTCTCCTAAATACCTTTAAAATGATTTGGATGATGATGCAACTACTGGATAGGCTGAGAATGTTCCCTGACTCTAAGTTCTGGTTCCTTTTGTTTAGCAATTCTTTTTTAAAATTATTGTATTATGTTTTCATACTTTATTACAAACAGTAAATTGAAATAAGACCATACCTTCAACACTTTGCTTAGAAATGTCCTTAATTTAATATACAAGTTAATCTCTTAAAAATACTATTTTCCATCAACCTTAGAATACAGCTTAGTCTCCTCAAGACAGTCCAGGTTTTTCCCAAGACTTCAAATACATTCCATGCTATACCTGTAATCCACTGCCAAAGCCACTGCCAGGTATTTCAGCATTTGTTACAGTAGAATCCTTCAACAAAGTCTGTATTTGGAACAACAGTGCCTCCTATTACAGAATCTGTATTTGCTTGGATTCTCTAGATTATGCATATATATTCTCTCTGTCTCTCTCAATGTGCGTGTGTGTGTGTGTGTGTGTGTGTGTGTGTGTGTGTAGAGAGAGAGAGAGAGGAAGAGATGTGTGTGTATATCTATATAGAAATAAATATAGATAAAAATGTAGACATAGACAAAGACAGTAATATGGTGGAGGGGGATTGATTTTTAGGAATATGGAAACTTGACAAGTCTAAAATAAGTACAGGAGGCTAGCAAGTTGGAGGCACAAGGAAGAGCTCCAGTTTGAGTCCAGGTGCAGTCTGCTGACCGAACTCCTTCTTCCTCAGGGAAGGTAGCCTTTAGCTAGGTACTCAACTGATTAGATGAAATGCACATATATTACAGAGGATTATTGGCTTTACTTAAAATCCACTGATTTAAATAAATGTTAATATTTTTCAGAAAATATCCTCACAGAAACATCCCAAATGGTTTGACCATGTATCTGTTTACCGGGTCACAATCAACTTAACAAGAAATTAACGGTTGCAATAACCTTGCTTTTCCAGTTTGTAATAACCTATTTGATGATATCTAGAATTTACTTAGTATTTTACTTCAAGCATGTATTAAATTTGTGTCTTTAAATATCCTCAGTTATTACAATCCTATGAATAAACATATTTAGAATCATCTTCTCATATAGGTGCAGAGCCATGGTCAAAATCCATACCTTAAAAAATGCTACTCAACTTGTGCTAACTTGAATACTTTATAGTTTCTACTTCCATCTAACTTTATTAAGGACTATATCAAAGTTCACATGGAGACATCCTTAAATATTTTTTATCACTTGCCACTGTTATGACAAAGTAGTATATTTACTTGGCCAATTTAGCTGTATTCCAACTAGATAAAAAGATAAACTAGACAAAACAGCTCTGAAAAAATCAATTTCTTTATTTCCAATCAATGTAGAAATGTTATATTTATTATCCCCAGATGCATTGTATGTGTTTAGTTCACTTTATTTTAAATGTTAAGCATAATTATCTAGTAAATTTAAGTATCTAAAGTATCTGAAAAGACACAGAAACAATTAAAGGGACTCAAATTTATATCTGCATTATAATATACCTGCTTATTACCAGCTACAGAAGCAAATAATTGTGTTATTCGGTTTTAAAGACACTAACCAAATAAAGATTCAAAGAAAAAAGGCTTACTAACAGTTATGAAAAAATGTATAAACTATATAGGTAATATTATTTCACATAGCTTTCTTTAATATGTAATTCTTATTTATAAGATAATCAGAAAACAGAACAATATCCCAATGGTTTCAGGTTCCTAAAGTACACAAAAGCACAATCTGCATATATGTGTGCTGCATATAAATATCAAGTCTGCACTTTATATTGTTTTAAAATTTTATACTGTCAGAAGATATTGATGTACCTCTAGATAAAACCTGTCAGAATCTACAAGCATATGTAATCAAATCATTCCAGGAAAAGTGATGCCAATCTAATCTAAACTTTATCTGTCCTTTATTTTCCCCCCTAAAAGACCTCAATTTTTCTTGACCGAGAAAATCATACATAAATGGAGGACATTTTCAGTATTTCAGGTTTAATGTTTGCAAATAGATAGTGATGTCTGACATGTACAGAATATCTTCATGATGTACCTGCTCCTATATAAAGTTCAACTAATCTGTTGAATTATCTTTCATTATTTTAGGAACATATTATCTTCTGTTGCCTGACATATTTCATGAGCAGACACTAACAAAGGAAACCAGCCAAAGGCTTAAGAAAGTATATTTGGCATGTTTTCTTTGATTCTGTACATTGATAATGACCCTATATTAAATACAATAAACATCCAAACATGCTATAGACCTTACATAAATAAGTTCAATGGACAAGACACCTCATTTAATTTTCTAGTATAAAAATAATTATTCTCTTGCAGTATTACAGAAATCATGCTCTTGGAAGAGAAGATTTGAAGTAAAATTCTGTGCTCATTGAAATGGCCATATGTTTCAGTGATTGTATAAAATTTTCATGCTGAATTGTGGGGGAAGTGCTGATATGAAGCAGATTTGATAAGCTTAAAAGGAAAAGAAAATACTGATGGATTTAAAGATCAAAGGTCCAAAGACAGGCATTGTTACTATGTGTTATTTATGTTTAGCAAAATGTACAGAGATTTTGTGGTCCTATCTATCCCTTTCTGTTATGCTGTCTAGAGACATAAGTATGCTTAGCCTTATTTGATTTATCTCATAACCATAGTAGACATTTTGATAAAGGGAAATTTGGGCTCATTGATATATATATATATATATATATATATATATATATATATATATATATATATAAGGCATTACATAATTGAGGATGCTCCTGATTTATCTATTATGTACTCACTAAAAAGTTTAGTTTTTTAAAGGTAAACAGTTCATAAGTTTAATGAACAGGAATTTGTGTGTGTGTGTGCACATGAATATGTGTTTTTTGTGTTTTTAAAAATTGCAACATTTAGTAGACTGCTGGTCATGTGAAAAATAACATACATCTATTGATGTATTAACATTTTAATAGATAATTGTAAATCAAGAGTTTCTGTTTTAAAGAGAAATACACAAAGTGAAATCATAAGTAATACAAAGAGAAATCCAAAGGATAATATTTAACATTTGAAAGGATTCCATTAAATAGGACATTCAATAGTATTTCTGGAGGGAATTACTTTAGCCTATTTATTTAGGTACAGTTTTGTGTCCAATTCACAATGATTACACCATAATTTCCAATGAGATGATGATTTTGGATTTTTCCCCCAAAATTGGAAGTCTATGTTTTGTTCCTGATTAAAGCAGTGAAACAAAATTTTAATCAAAATAACACTACTAGCACTGATTATACATTCTGCTTCCACTCCAACAGGTAAAATACGTAAGTAGTACATTTTATAATACTTAAAAAGCCATAACCACATACAAAACAAAATAAAAATATCATAAACACAAATATGGAGAAGTAATCTGTAGCAGAAACAAAACAGTCAGTGGGATTTCAAGGTAACAAATATACATATACCTCAGGATGTTGCCTTCTGCAGGATTATGGAGTCTAAGCTGACACAGATGGTAGATGAAAATAATGTGGCAACCAAAGAAAGTAGATGCTAGAGAAGATCTAGAAAAAAACACAACTGAAGAATATAAAAAAGTGGACCCATGAACAAATTTGCATACTTAAGTTTGCATAAATCAAAAAGCCTAGCAGTATGATGAATGACTGTGTGAGTTACCAATAGGTCTGTGACAGTATGTCAAATATACTCAAAATCATCTTAGACTACAAACTGTTGTTAACATCAATTACAAGATCAAAACAAAGGGGAAAAGGAAAGGCAGGAAGGAAGGTAGGTCGGCAGGCTAGCAGGAAGGTAGGTTGGCAAGAAGAAAAGAAAAAATACAAAGCAAAAAGTACTAATTTTGCACTTGCACCTTGAAACCAGTATGCAACCCTAGAAATTTAGTTGGAGAAAAAGAAAGCAATAGAAATGTGATAACAAAACTTTTCACTACAGATAAGCCTGCACTGGCTGTGCATGTACTACCCTCTGCTCCAAACAACATTTTGTACAATACATTTTAATTATAGTCTTGAAACATATACAAAGTATTTTTCTCTGGAGCAAAAAGCATTGCCAGTTATTAAAGTTCATGGTTCCTTTACTTTAATGCTAACCACCAAAAGAGCAGGCCTCTATCTTGTCCCATTCACATTCATATTGTCCTTGTGATATTTGAATTAAAACAAAACTGAGAAAAGTATGCTAAAGATCATGCGTTTGCTGTGTTAAAAGCAAACAGCTCTTGTCTTTGGCCTAGGAGTCTCCTGTATTCTGTCAGCATGCATAACACGATGTCAGGATAATTTGTTACATCACAAATAAAACCCCCAAAGCATCATGGTGGTGTGTCCCTGGTTCTTAATTTTGACATTTTTATCCATGGCTGAATATTGGATAAGGCAGAAAACTAAAAATATCAGTGAGTACAGACAAAACAACAACAAAATTAAAAAAATACCTATGCTTTATAGCCAAAGACCAAGAGCCACAGCCCAGAAAACAGAAAATACTTATAAAATAACCACTCATTTCCAGCCTAACAAATAGACAATATTATGGCTCTGTTTTCAGTAATGCCATCAAGACTTAATAGGAAGCCCATTGACTTTCATGTACATATGATGAGATACATCAATTTCCTGCCAGGGTGTTGGTAAGAGAAGTCCAGATAGGAAACCAGGACTTTCATCACTACTATGAATTAAGAATGCTCCCATCCTTATACTGACAATGTAGACCACATGAGGTCCATACAACCCAGAAATAATTAAGAATTTGCTTATCTTTCTTAATAGGAGTGGTATCAGAGGAGGTCTATTGAAAAAAATAAAAAGAACTTTGATTACCACCACCCAATGGAAACAAGTCCACTCACTACCTGCCTGGTCTGCAGTAGTGTCAGTGAAGGCCCTGTGGTGAGCTGGAAGTCCCAGCCCTTCCCAGGAGCAGGAAGAGCCTTCCTCCTGTAGATATCCATGCAGGTTTATTGGAAAACTTAACTTCTATAACTACCTTTCAGTGAAAAGTAAGAGCATCATACTTCCACGTTAAAGCAGTATCAGAAAGAGAGCTAAAACAAAAAGCCTCTATGAGATACAGCTATATAGTACAATGATAATATTTCAATTAAAACAAATGCTTGGGGATGGGATTGTAGCTCAGTGGTAGAGTGCTCACCTAGCACTTGCAAGGCCCTGGGTTTAATCCTTATCACCACATAAAAAATAAATAAATAAAGATTGTGTCCAACTACAACTAAAAAATAAATATTAAAAAAAAATTCTTTTCGGGTTGGAGATGTAGCTCCCTGGTAGGGGGCTCACCTAAAAGTCCAAGGCCCTGGGTTTGATCCTGAGTACTGAACAATTAAACAAACAAAACAAAAACAAGAATCAGAGAGAGCTTGAGGTTAATGTAAAAAATGATAATAAATACGTGCCAACACTGAGATGACAGAGAGGTTTTAATTATAAAATTGTTTTTAAAGTAATGCATAGGAAGACAAAAAATAAAGCAGGAAAATAGAAAACAGAAAAGAAGCAGGAAACTAAATATAAATTACAAGTATAATCCCAATATATCAATATTATATTAAATGTAAATGTTCTCAACACACCAATTGAAAGATGGACAATGGCAGAGTGGTTTAAAAGACATAACTCAATTATATACACTTTGTTTAAGAAAATCACTTCAAGTATAGTGATAATTTAAACACGATAAAACCAATGTGCCACAAATATAAATCAGAGGTGACAACATTAATCTCAGGTAAAATAGACAATAATAATAATAATAAAACAAGGATAGTATATACGAATGAAATATATTTGAAAAAAAATTGATGCTTGCTCTAAACAATTTATTCTAAGAAATTCAAGAGAAAACACTAAACAATTTTGTTAAGAAAAAGAAAGCTGCCAGTGCTGTCAGATGCTTGTCTTTATCATATGGAGTCTTGTAAGTTCACACTCAAAAGCTCCTATGAAAAAAGGATGAATAATTTCACACTGACCCAAGAACCCAATTCCACACAGTAGAGTAGGCAGGGTATCTCCTAATCTTTATTTCCCTCTTCACATAAAGAATTCTCATCTCATTTTCTCCACTTCCTCTTTTCTGCTCCTGTGGTTTCTGAGTTCTTTGCACCAATGCTCCCTTTCACAACAATACTATTATTTTCATGCCTCCTTCACTCTGTTTCCTTAACTAACTCTGTTCACTTTTCATGACATATACTGAGCATTATTTCCTAAGGGAAGCCTTTCCTGATACCTTCACAATGAATTAGTTGTCTTTTTTTAATGTTCCATTCACATTCTCATTTGCTTATCACAAATATTTTCCCACTTTTTAAAATGTTAACTTCATTGGCTGACACATAGCATACTATAGGGATACTGCCACATCATTGATCATAGCAGCACAATTCACAATAGCTAGACTTTGGAATCAACCTAGATGCCCTTCAATAGATGAATGGATTAAAAAACTGTGGCATTTATACACAATGGAGTATTACACAGCACTAAAAAATGACAAAATCATGGATTTTGCAGGGAAATGGATGGCATTAGAGCAGATCCTTAAAAAACCAGTCCTTAAAAAACAAATGCCAAATAATGAGCTCAGGCCTCATTTCTAACCTTGGACTGATTTCGATATTTTAAGAACCTGAGGAATGAGCCAATTTCAGCCCACTCATCTTTACTTCCCAAATTTGTAAATGTACACTCCTGGAGCCCATTTGAAAGCATTAAAGGTGGTCTATAGTCTAAGTACCTCTGTAAATTATGTCATCTTTGGTGATTTTCTTACAGTAGTCCTGAATGAGAAGGTGAGTCACAAAAGATGGTAAATGTGTTTTATGTGTCAGTTTGATCTATATATTATTTTGCTACTTGATGTGGGGGTCACACAAATGTACACATGCGCGTAGCCATGAGTATGTAAAGTTTGGTCTCCAGTGTTTTGTCAAGATGGGAATTTACATGAAAAACAAACAACAGGGAAGAATCGATGGACACTATAAGAACCATATGAATAATACCACTAAAAATTCCAAAATTGTGTGGGTGACACTCATCATCATATGAGAATGGTGACAAATAGAGTCTACTGGAAGTAAACATGGCACATTCTGCAACAAGTTAGTAATGTAACATGGTCACAGCACTTGTGAATATACAATCTGTTTCCAGGCCATATTCCCAATCTGTGATTTACTGAGACCTTGGTGGATTCACTGACCACCCTATTGTATGTGGTTTTACTAACATCTGTATGGTGAAGAGCATGGATCCAGTGACTTCTAAACTCTTGTAGATTCTAAAATTCTGTAATAATTTTAAAACATTAGAGGAAAATTGGAAACATTCTTACTATTTACTGTTCCTCTTCAAATATCCACTTTCTATGTACATTCCCTTTTTAGCATTTTACCAATATTGAGATCGATTTATTTATTTATTTATTTATTTATTGTTCCAAATTATCAGTGTGGATGTTCCATGAGAACCAGCCTTTGTTTAATTCACTGTTACACATTGAGAGATTGCAATATTGTCATATGTACATACTTAATAAATATTCAATTAATGGATAATGATACAATGAAATGAATAAAAATATACATAAAATAAAACAAAGAGTAATCATTTTTTTTATCCTGAAGCACTTATGCAAATTCTAAAAATTTTCTCTTATATAATTTTATTTGCATCTAGTTAAAAAAAGAAAAACGACTATTTAAGACTGAAAGGGTCAAATAAGAGCACCCTGTGTGCATCAGACAGGGTGATCTGTCCTATTCAGCACCAGGATTTCTATTGTCCTGATAAGCTGACAAAGAAGTTGATAGAAACATAACTGCAAATTCATACTCTAATAAATCCTGCTTTCCAAAATAATATAGTGGGAGGAATATTTTTTTTCTTAGCTTTTGGGAAGTAGACTATATGGTTTTATTAATAAATATCATTTTTATAGAATAATAATTTTACAAGATAAAATGTTTAATAGTGGAATAATTTAATGAAATGACTAGAAATACTGTAAGACTTCAAACAATTAATTTTTAAATTTGAAAAATAGTCTTATAACCCATTTTTTACAGAATAATTTCTACATTAAGGAACATTATTTAGAAATAATTAAAGACCTTAAATAGAATTAAATGTAAATGGAAATTATGTCAAAAATATAGAAATAAGCAGCTGATAGAAATTAATATTAAATCATTAAATGTAAAGAAATAAATTTTAGATTTTGACCTAAAAATTGAATATAATTCTGGAAGAAGTGGCACATGCCTGAAATCTCAACAGCTAGGGAAGTTGAAGCAAGAGGAACGTAAGTTCAAGGAGAGCCTGGGCAACTTACTGAGACCCTGTACCAAGATAAAAATTTTATATATATGTCAGGGCTAGGGGTGTAGCTTAGTGGAAACTAAACCCTAGGTTAAATCCTTAGTACCACACACATACAAAAAAAACTTGTATATAAAACAAACAAACAAAAATATCTGAAGCTAGCTTTTATAAAAACTACTGTATTTTTTGTCTTCTAGAAAGAAAAAAAACATCAAAATAAGAATAAAAAAAGCCAATGAATATTGTTTAACAATTTTTGCTAGAGCCCTTTCAGTGTGTATCATAAAAAATATTTTGGCCAAATATGGAATGACCTTTTAAATTAATATTAATCTGTTATCACACATCTTGATATTATGTTAATAAAATTAGCAAAACAAATTCTTGTGTTTTTGCTTAACCAGACAATAAATAAAATTATACGTAAAAATTCCTAACCACAAGCAAGCACAGAACTATAATGACAGATATTATTGCCTTCAAAGATACAACTTCCTAAGATAAAATGTCTTTTTACCTAATATTGTACATAATACTGGGTGAAATGGAAACAATTAAACATATGGTGTGCCTGAGACAGAACAAAATTGTGTTAAATATCCAGAAACACAATCATAAAACAAGGTACTTATTTAAAGAAAATCTATATCACAATGATTGCAATATAATGCATGATTTCCTAGTATTTATTTCTGGGAAATTAAAATATGGAACAAATTATCAACTATATGAAATAGTTTAATTTAACTTTTATCTACATTGTTAATTATCCTTATGCAGTTTAGTCACATCATTTCTACATATCATGTATCAAACTGTATTCATTGCATTTATATTACTACTGGTGTGGCAGGGAGCTTCTCACATGGCCCACACAAGTCAGAACCTCCTAGCAATCAGCCCTTTTGCAAATCCCTAGCCCTTAAATGTGGGTGGAACATGAGCATGCTTGTAGCCTATAAAACACTACAAAAGTGACTGTATGTCAGTACTGTCACTTTTCAGAAGGCAAGTCACCATAGTGGGGAGACCCACATGGCAGTGAACTAAGGGCTTCAGCCAAGAAGCAAGTCAGGAGCTGAGGCTCTGGATCTAACAACCCTGTGGAAATTGAATCTTATCAATAATAACACATACATGGAAAGGGATCCTCTCCAAGTTGGGCTCTCTGTGCTCAAGACTGAAAGTCAATTGCAGAAATTGTGAAAACAAAAATATGTGTGGTACATTAAACTGCTAAATTTGTGATAATTTATTGTACCACAATATATAAGTAATACACATAGAGTATTAATAACACAATTCTTTGAGATTTGAATAATAAATTTATTGATTTGTCAAATATTAAAACAAAATAATATCGAAATGCTTAAATGACACAATTTTTCTAGTTATTTTTTCCTGTTATTGAATTTGAATTTACTTAAGTACAAATTAAATGCAATAAAATTTGTTCTTTTTCCAGTGGTATGGATTCAGTGTATTTGGGCAGTGTATATAGTTGTATGTATACCACACAACTAAGATTTATCACATTTTGATGATCTCTAGTTTCCCTTGTGGGGAAATTATTTTCTCCTTAACTGAAGATTTCCTATCCTTTCATTTTATCCTGTTTTAGGATACATTTTACATCAAATCTTATAGGATATAACCTTTATTTCTGTCTTGTTTAGATTTTTAAAAAGCTTTTTGAGAGTCATCATTGTTTTTAATTGTAAATAATTCATTTTATTGCTAAGCAATACTGTTCTGTATGAATAGACCAAAATTTCTTTGCAGACATCTGAATCTTTCTAGGATTTGCAGTTGCTGTCAACATTCATGTACACATATAAATTGTTAATTTTTATGTTATTTTTTCTTGTGAAAAGACTTAAAGAGGGAGATTGTTGGATCATATAGTAAGGGCATGGCATGCTTAACTTTATAAGAAATTGTCAGCTCAGCCTCCAACTGAGTGTCCTGTATGGGATTTAGCTTGGATTTAGCTTTGCAGAGGACTCAACTAAGTCACTTCCAGACTCTTGACCCACAAAAAGCTGTAAGATAATTACTGTGGCATGTTGCTTTGAGCTGCAGCATTTGTGGTTGTTTGATGTGGTATTCTTTTTGTTTCTGATCTACCTCAACTTTCACCTGACCCTACATATGTGTGTCAATGGGAAGGCCTCTGAGCCTCTGGACCTCTAAGTTGTGGATGTGCCAGTTTTTCTGTCCCTAGTGAGATGGTAGAAACCAACCTGTGTCTTGTATCTATAACTAACCTTGGACAGGAAACCGTTTTCTGCCCTCTGCCCATGGTAGGAGACTAGTCTTTTATTCAAGCATACCCAAAGATATTTTCCAACTAGTTTTACAGGCCAGAAGTGCTAGCTGTGTACTTTCCCAGAAGCACCAGGTCTGAGAAAGTTCTCAGGATTGAACGGAAGGTTTCTACTCATCCTGGGGACAGGTAGACTTTGTTTCTATTTACATCAGCAGATCTGAGTAGGATGAGAAATTTGACTACTCCTATTGAAGGAATTCAAGACTTATGCTTTGTAAGAGAGAAAAACTTGAGAAGGTGTGCAGAATTTTATAATAGTGCTTCAATAGCTGATGGTCATCTTGTTTTTGTCCATTCCTGTCATTAAGGGGGGTTCTATTCAGTTTCTTTTACTGTTCCTATGTTCATTATTATCACTTATCATAGACCTGTGAAGATGATTTGTGTTTGGGGGGGTGGGGACCGAACTCATCTGTTCTAGAGCTTCTAGTTAGTCTACTCTGATACCTGTATCAATATTCACTCTTTAGAAATTCATGAACATTTTTTCCTATCCTAAATTTATTCTCTTCTTTTTTTTTGGGGGGGGGGTAGAGTATTGGGGATTGAACTTAAGGGAACTCCACAACTGAGTCACATCCTCAGACTTATTTTTTGTATCTTATGTGGAGACAGGGTCTCACTGAGTTGCTCAGCACCTTACTTTTACTGTGGCTGAGTTTGAACTTGAGATCCTCCTGCTTCAGACTCCCAAACTGCTAGGATTACAGACATGCAACACTATGCCCTTACTAACCTCATTTTCTTCTATGGAAACCTTTTTTTCCTATACTCAAGCAAGGAGAAACTGATGTGCATCATTTTTTGCCATCTCATGGAACCTTTGTTTCTTAGTTCCTTCCTGAACTCTGATCTAAGATAAGTTAAAGAAAACGTTATTGTGTAGAACCTCTGACAATTTTCATTGTTAATATAGGACTAGTCTTTTAGCTTTTTACATTCTAATAAAATCAGAACATCTGCTTTATTTCTAATACTATATCTGTACTAAATAAATATTTTAATGTAATAAAATTTGCTTCATAAAGGATAACTGGTAATGTAGATTTTTTCTAAATGTGATCATTCACTTCAAATTAGTATTTCTAAATTCTTTGGATAAACTTCCTTTCAAAATGTCAACCTTTACTATTACGGAAGTTGTAAACAGTGAAATTCAGCTTTCTAAAACCAATCATATACAAAATTTCTCCCTTCCATATCACACAAACACATATACACACATGTGTATACACATGTGCCTGTGCGATGCCATACACATTTCTATAAAGTAATGATATTCCTTTCATTTATGGAATATCTCAGTATTGTATGAGCTTTAAAATTTTTGTACTAAGTTGAGGAAATGTTTTAAACACATTAAACAAATGTATGTGCTATTAGTCATAAAACAACAAGGCATGTGAGAATGTGTTTGCAAATTCTATCTGGACTTCCACAAAGGTTTTGGTTTCTCTAACTCTTTTTTTCCCCTTCTGGTAGGAGTGCAAGTGTTTAATGCATGTATGAGTTTTCCCCTACAGAAGTTGGAGAATGTTTTTGTTGACTATTTCTGTATGCAAAAGTTGTATTTTTGTGTGTGTGTGAGTGCAAGACATTCTGCTTCTAAAGAAAAATTGGTCTCAAAATCCTTATTACTAAATATCTGATGCTAACTATAATATAACACCTGATCAATCAACAGAGGTTTACAAATTCACATAATCAATTATCAATATAGGAAATATATCATTTTTCATGAAATGATTCTGAAGGACAAGAATAAATTTTAAAATAGCAAATTTTTAAATAACTGTGTGGAGAACAATTACAGAAACATTTTATGGATACTACCTTCTACAGTGAAGGGAGACATATATTTTTGTTCATGTCAGTCAACTGCATATATCTAAAAGTACAGAAAACTCAAACTCATGCAAAATGGAGCTCATTCATTTCTTTTTTTTTCTTTTTCTGCATTCACAAAATGAGCTTGAATCACCCTTTCTGTGATTGCAGTTCATGGTTTCTGAGGATATAGGTGAAGCCAAACCACTAAAATAGACCACTGTAGCTTTCAAATTTATCAGAAAGAAGCAGAGTAGGTTTACTGGAAAATATACAGAAGAGTGAATAGGAAAGTGGTGGTGTTGTAAAATGCAAAGAATTCACTGCTATAGCACTGTTTTGGCTTCAATTAATTCTTTCAGTATGCATGTCACCAGCTTCTGCATCCTGTTCATGTCAGGTATAAGAATCAGAAGGATATGTGTAAGCATCTATTCATATGGAAAATAATTTAAAACTTATTTAGACATCAGTCCTTCTTTAGCTCTGTCATTGAAAGTGGAGATGTGCTTCTAATATGCTATCTGAGAAACAGTGAATTGGACAGAAACCTGACTGAAACTGAATTTAACTCTTTAAATTAAATATTTTATTGTACTAGCTTATTTCATTTTCTAAATTTTTGTTTCTTATTTTCGTTTCTTCCCTTTCAATAAGAGAAATGATGTGATTTAACAAATAAATTAACAGAGCTCCTTGAAGCAGTTTTGAAAACAGATTAAAAACACATTTTAATACCAAAGATGTTTTAGCCAGTTTTATTTTCTTAAATAAGAAGCAACAATGATATAAGAGCAACAGCAATAATAGCTAATATTTCATGTTCCAGGCTTGTGTGAAGAAATTTATTTAGTAACTTTTAGATTTGTGTCTTATGAATGGGAAATCTGAAGCAAGAGAAGTTATATAGATTTCTAAGGGATCTGTGAGTGCTCGTCACAGGAATTGAAATCAGTAGGATTTGAGAGCAAGCAGTCTTGTTTGAGAGTGAATATCTTTCATATTTATAAAATTTATACAAGGACACGATTAATTTTTTCAATATGGCACAAAAGGGCTATTATTTTCCACTAGAAAATAATTTTTAAGTAGAATAGTATGCCACCTAGTAATTTCTACAGCCTATACTTCAGGCTTCACAACAATCAACTACTTTGAAATGTTGGTGTTATAGTTCACTGCATATGTCCACTCCCCCAGATTTAACCTCCAACTTAATCAATGTACATTCTTCTTTTCTCAATAAAGGATATCACTTTGTAATTGTTCTCAATAAGAGATAACACTTTGCTGATGTAAAATCATTATGGTTTTAATAAAACTTGTGCTTAAGAGTGACAAATTATTTTGAAACACCTTATTTCCTTTATTAGCAAAACTCACTGAAATTGAAGATGCTGAAGATGAAACTATCAACTACTGGCCAGTTCTCTTCTCCAGGGCCCTTAAAATGCTCCCACTGTACTCCAGTGTTAAGTAGTCTGATTCTACTTAGATGACTGAGAGTTAAAATGTCAAGCTAGATTATTGGCGATTTGAAATTTACACAAATTCCCTCTGTGAATATTTGCAACTTCAATCTCCACTTTTAATTTACTCTACTGAACAATTCTCCCTTTAAATGCTTAGTGTTTTCTAGACCACTGTAATAAAACCTTTAAACATTTTGTCTCCTAATACCATATGTGTTTCCACTAAATTTTGGTATTAATTCGTCACTCATATGTTATAAAATATTTTAGACAGATAATTTAACTTTTCAAATTCCCTGTGAATCTCCAATAACATAAACAAAATACAAAGTAAGTAGGGAAAACACCTAATTGATTCCCCAGACACAGGGAGATAATGTTATGTTGATACTCACATAAGCACACATATGATAATGTAACTTGGGTAGACAAAATTGTCGATCATTTGATAAACTCATTTAAGAAAATGTAGCATGTGACAAAAATATTAGAGACCTACATCCTGGTTAGAACAATACTGCCATGTCATGTAAAGTTAATTTCCTTTCAGGGAAATTACAACAGTGCATTAACCCAGGTCATGTTCCTTTCTTTCAATTTCAGTCACTAATATACTGATACATACATGCTCATTTTTAAACTTAACTAGTTTTATCTATTTCTTATAATTTACTATCCTTTCTAGGAATTTTTAAAAACATGTATATTGAATAATGTACTAATGGCAAATTTACATGAGTTGAGTTACCCATATATTGAAAATAAAGATAAAGGATTGAGCTGATGAAAACAAATGTCATTACTCTCTGGAATCTTCCCACTTCCAAAAGTGTATATTCCATCACACATTAATTTTTATTATTATATACCATATTTATACAAACATATTCTCTTTGAATGGTACTTTTCTTGTACTCATATTAATATATTTATAAAAATCCCAACATGCCCAATATTAGTAGCCTAAGATACAAAGCTAAGGGAGCTCAAATATTCTTCAAAAGAATTAAAGAATACTGGCTTACTGCTATAAAATTTCACACATAAATCTGAGAGTATTATATCACACTCTAGCCATCATATTTACTATCAGTGGAAAATAGATTTGGGAGTTATTCCCAAGTGTTCTGACCTCCTCAATCAAACATTTATTATATCAATAGCACAATCACCACCATAGGGTAGGAGTTCAGGATATCAAGTATAAGCTTTATGATATCAATTTTTGCCATTTCCTAGTAATGTTTGCTAAAATAATATTTTTTTTCTGCCCTGTATTGATTTCACTGCATCTACAACCACCGAAATCCTACTAGCAAGGAATATATATAAAAGAAAACTTTAATATATCAATATAGATGTTTCTTTTTTCCTGATAAATCAAGTGTGAGGTCTTCATGTATTTTAAAAGATTAAACACTACTGAATTAAATCAAATAGTTAAGGAAGCATAGGGACATATAAAGAAAAGCCCATGATTTTAAAAAAAGGAAAAGTAATCTATCTGTCTTAAAAATCAGTGAAGCAGTGTAATTCTGGAATATGAAAACACTTAGTATGAATGTTATACTATGCCTTATGCATGAAGTATGTAAGATTTATAAAAAGTCATATATATATATATATATATATACACACACACACACATAAACACACAGAGATTCATATTTCACTATAATTAGAAAAATTCTGATGTACACCTACATTTTTATTATTGCCTCTAAATTATGGAAGTGTCAGCTGATCTTGCTTCTTGGCTATTAACTTCACTTTCTTTTACACATTGGTTGACGCTGTAGTTTGCCATCAAATAATACATATTGGTTTTGATGTTCAGATAGGGTATAGGGTGGTGTTACATTTTTTAGATAATCCACAAAAATGTTTTTGCTCCTTTTTTTGTTAGACTTAATACTTCATAAATTAACTCACTTGATATTCTAGGCAACAGTAACCTCTTGAATATTAGAGATATAAAGGAGTTCAGAAATTAGAGGTATAAAGGAGTTTCTGAACTCCTTTATATCTTCGCAGTCCTGAATTAACCACTCTGAATTTGCTCCTATTCCAATATTGGCACAGTCCTTTCAAGACAAACACTGTGTACACATACCTCACACCTCATAGCTTTCAATTGTGGATTAGATTCATGGAATGGGTCTGTGTTCTTTTTGCTGTACTTGTATCCTGTTTATAGTTTCTTGTTTAATGATTAATTCATTACCTCAAGATAAAGACTGCTTTGCTAGTCCAATTCTTGGTATCAACGTGGGACAATCCAAAGTTCCAGATAGACAAACATCCTAGCCCTGTGAGATTTTGGTCTTCAGAATCTTTAATTACCACAGCCATATCTGATTCTTATTATCTTTGATAACTATCTGTATCCAAATTCAGATGTTACTACCCAAGTGCAATTATGCATCCTATTCTATTTTATTTTCATTTTTCATCCACTGATTAATCATATTATATCTTATTTAATTTTGGGGACCCTTAACTTTCCCTTGATTTGTTCATCAAACTTAGTCTTTCCTTCTATCCTTTCTTGTTGAGTTTCCAAAGTTCATTACATTTATAATTTTGTTATTTTTAATATTTAACAGCTTTTAATTTTAATTTTATTTTTATTGATTCTAACTAGTTAAATGTAACACTGGAATTCATCTTGACATAATTATAAAAGCGTGGAATATAATTTTCTCTAATTCAGTCCGCAGTATTTCCCATTTCCTTCCTCCCTTCCTTCACCTGTTCCCTTCCTTCTACTCCACTGATTTTTATGCTACTTATTTATAGTTTTATTTTTGTAAATTTTTGTCTTGTGGATACATGTGATGGTAAGATTCACTGTAGTGTTTTTATATATGTATATTAAAAAGTTAAGTCAGATTCATTCTATTGTTCTTCCCTTATGCTATCTATGCCAAGCCATCCCCTTCATCTGCTGTGCTGATCTTTGTTCTAATTTTGATGGAAGTCCCCCTGCCTGCAAACACACACACACACACACACACACACACACACACACAGCATTTTCCTTTCTTTCTCTCTCAGCTTCCATATATCAGAGAAGATATTTACCTTTAACTTTTGGGAGCTGGCTTATTTCACTTAGTATGATAGCCTCCACTTCGATCCACTTAGCGGCAAATGGCCTAATTTTATTCTTTTTTATGGCTGAGTATTTCTCCATTGTGTGTATATATAAATTTCATAGTTTGTAATTTCTTATTTAATGATTAATATATATAACAATTCATATATATAGTATATATATACAATAATATTAATATGTATACAACATTTTCTTTATCCATTCATGTGTTGAAGTGTACCTAGTTCATTGCTTGACTATTTTGAATTGAGCTGCTATAAACATTGATGCGGCTGCATACATATAGTGTGCTGATTTTATACCTTTTGTATATATATCAAGGAGTGGGATATCTGAGTTGTATGGTGGTTTCATTCCTAGATTTTTGAAGAATCTTCCAACTGACTCCAGAGGGGTTGCACCTATTGGCAGTCCCACAAACAATGTTACTTTTATGGCAAACTTCCTTGATACTTAGTCAATGTCAAACAACAAAACCAAAGATAAAGTAGTCTAGCTATACAGAATATGAACCATGCCAGAATATGTTCAGAAAGGCTGGTGGAGATAACACAATCAATCATGTGTTACTAATATTTGGCTTTCAAATTATACTGCTGACTTTGCCACACAAACCATGTATATATGTTCCTAATTAACATTTATTTCAGCTTTCTGCAGCAATTTTTCAAGTTTCTCCACTCTCTTGACTCTAAGAGATTTCTATTTATAACCCATTCCTCAAAGGTTATGAATGAGAATGAATAAATTTAAAGGAATTAAAATGACTGCTTCTGTCTTTCTAAAAATTAATACAATGTTAAACTGAAAATAGAATATACATAAATATGTATATGCAAAGATATATATTAAAAACAATATATATACATATGAAAGGCATATATGTGAGATATATTTATAAAGATACATGAAATATATATTATAGAGAAAAATATATATATTAGAGAGAGAGAGAGAGAGAGAGAGAGAGAGAGAGAGAGAGAGAGAGTGTTTGTGTGTTATCTCCACCAGCCTTTCTGAACATATTCTGGCATGTTTCATATTCTGTATAGTTAGGTTACTTTAGCTTTGGTTTTTCCATGTTTGACACTGACAAAGTATCAAGGAAGTTTGCCATATATGGAAGATAAATGAAATCTTGGAAAAAATCAGATATACAGTATTGCATTTAAGAGTCAAAACGGTGCATAGAATCTTAATTGGTAGAAGGGGAATATAAAATTATGTGTATCAAATGGGAAAAAAATTGTACTCATTTTACTTGGCTGAATATTCTAATGAAGAGACAAAATTCACAGTATATATTATCAAAAGAAAACTGGATGTGATGACACACACCTGTTATCCAAACTACTCGGAAGTCTGAGGAAGAAGAATCACATAATTGATTCCAGACTGGGCAATTTAGTGGGAACTTGTGTCAAAATTAAATTAAAAATTTTGGAGATGTTGATCAGTAGTAGAGTGTTTACATAGCATGTGTGGGGCCCTGGGTTCAATGTCTAGTACAAAAAAAAATAGAAATTTTGAAAACATTAAAATTATTTTCTACTAGCTGTTTTGAAGCATACAGTTAATTGTTATTAACCACAGTTATCTTTTTTAAATTTTTTTAATTTTTAATTTTTTTGATACTGGGCATTGATCCCAGGGGCCTGGTCACATCCTCTTACCTTTCTATTTTCAAACAGGGCCTTGCTAAGTTGTTAAGGCTGGCTTTGAACTTGTAAGACTTCTGCCTTAGACTCCTGTGCTAGGATTTCAGGTATGCACCATCACATCTGGTTCCTCAAATATTTCATTAGTGCATTGTAGTTGTATATAATGGTGAGATTTGTTAGCACATATCTGTACATACACACAACATAAAATATCTGGCCAATGTCTTTCCTTAGTATTTTGTCTTTTCCTCCTCCCTGCACCTGGTCCATTTCCTTTAACTATCTCCCTTTCATTTCCCCCTACCCCATTTTATTTTAATCCTTTTTTAACCTGTTGCATAATTTATAGTATTTTAGGGGCAATAAGTATACTGACTAAACTATTGTTACAAATTATTATAGAATATATCATAGAAGAATAACCCCTTAGAATTGCCCCATCTCAATCCCTTTATTCTGTGAATGTTACACAGCAAAATGTGCTTGACATAAATAATTAAACTAAGAATCTGGAGATGAGGTTGCTGACTGTTCAGACAGGTCCACTATAATTACAAAAGACCATATGAGAGGAAGGTAAAAGGGATCAGAGTCAAAGAAGGAGAAGCTAAAATGGAAGCAAAGATCAGAGTGACAGGACGAAGAGTCCACTAGCCAAGCCATTAGGAAGACTCAAGAAGCTGGAAAACTCAGAAAAATGGACTCTCCCTGTAGCTGAGGACAGTAGCACAGCCCTAGTTACACCTTGAATTTATAACTTCTGACTTCCAAAGGAATAAATTGGTAAAATTTGTAAATTTATGTGATTTAGAGACACTGAATTTTTGGTGATTTGTTACAGCCATCACAGGAAGTTGCCCCAAATTCCAAATATCTTCTAACTCCACCCATGATTTACATTCTTTTAGATTCCATAAGGTCACAGTGCAGATCTTGTCCTCCAACTCTGTCACAGCTTGCCTCTTGACAGTTATGAAATGCATGCAACGATGAAAGGCAGAGTCATGGAAAGCAGTAAGCTGAGCTTCTCCCTTTTCTTCAGACAGTGCCAAGTCCTTTCCTGAGGGAAGCCACCCGTGAAATGAGTGTGGACTAGATCGGCATAGAAGCCACTGAGTGGGAAGATCTGATATCTGAAAACTCAAGGGGCACTCCTCCTGGTGAGATGGCCCAATATACTATGAATTCCCACCAGCTCTGCCAAAAGTTCCGCCCAACTGCAAAGAAAATTCTATCAAATCCTTTAATCTGTGCCTGTTTGATATAAATAAACCAGGTATGGGTTCTTTTCTTTGTTAGAAGCTGCACCCCTCTGGTCAGCTTGGCCCTTTGCTACCCCCTACTCTAAAACTATGTTCCCATGCCCTATGGCTATTGCATAGTACTATTTTCGTAACTTTTATTTCTCAGCCAGCCCATTCCTCTGGAGGGGAACCCTTGTCCCTCGCCCACACGGGACATGTGTGAGACTTTCCCATACACTCTTTTCCTTTTCTTGGCTTTGGGTAACCATAAAATTTATCTGTTCTAGTTATATTCAAGCTGCAAAGTTTAGTTTCTTACTTTGAAACACTCTTCACTATTAGTTAAGAGAGTCCACTAATTCAAGGCAAATAATATCTTGGTATATTTTTTAATCTTAAAATTTTTATTTCTCCAAATAAGCATTTATAGAAGTATGGTACTTTGAAAATTTCTCGGTATATCCTTCAAATTATGTCTCCTCTCAGTGGAGTCCTGGGGAATGAAAATTAAATTAAAACTTTATAGGAAATCACCCAATGCTCATATTGCAAATGAATATAGTAGAATGTGCAACAAAGATTCAATGCTTCAAATGTTATAAAAATCCAATTCTTTTTCATTTTATAGTAGATGGAGAATGCAAAACATTCTGTTTAGAGAACAGCAAAGGGACTTCAATAGATTTGCACAAAGCTTCTCATTATCAAG
Source organism: Urocitellus parryii (assembly GCF_045843805.1). Classification (NCBI taxonomy): domain Eukaryota; kingdom Metazoa; phylum Chordata; class Mammalia; order Rodentia; family Sciuridae; genus Urocitellus; species Urocitellus parryii. The sequence continues at coordinate 56,990 of NW_027551806.1, forward strand.
AATACATGTATTCTTTGAAACTTGATGTCCAGATAATATAAGGTCTCAGTGTTCTTTATAAACCAGTAAGGAGTTGATATTATTTGTTGAAATATTGCTTACATTATCTATTTTTATATCTAGAGTTTCTCATCATAGACTTAGTACTTTTAACTTCTCCTCCATATTTTCTAATTTTTAAGATTCTTATACAATGTTTTATGAGTTATGGCCTTCAATCAATAATTCAGTGCATTTTAGACAGTTATCTGTTAAGATTTAATTATATATATATATATATATATATAAATTCATGTTAGAAGGCATATTGGCTTCTTTTGTATATTTCTCTATATTTTCTAATTAATGAATACTGCTTACTGGTATCTATGATTTTGTGTAATTTTTGGTTAATTTGTATGCTTCTTTCTTTACTCCTTTAGGTTTTCTGATAGACATAATTTCTGAAAGTGCTAATGCTCCTGTTTATAAACATTGACTCTCCCTCATAATAGTTAATTTCCTTTTGAAGTAGGAGACATTTTTAACTTCTTCTTGAGAGAAGCATCTTTTTTTTACTTCTTTTTATTACTTTCTTATAGAAATATCATACACCTTAGACTTAGAGATATTCCTTTAAACAATATGAAACTCTAGTTTACATCATTCTAAGGTCATACTGAGTTTGGACATGTGGCAAGTTATTTTTTCATTTATTTGGGAGTGATTATTCCCAAGTGGAAATGCAATTACACTTCAACCTTCACACCCAGGAGTGGGTACAGACTAGAATTTTCTACTTCTCATTGTTAACTCTTCCATGGCTTCAAACATGATCTAGTATGAAGCATCCTTTCACATGAAAAAGTGGAAATTTTCAAGAGTTACTTTACAATATTCACACAAATTACATAACAAATCCAAAGTAAAAATGGAAGAGGTTTATCTGGTACAGTGGCACATGCCCATAATCCCAGTGACTGGGGAAGAAGAGAATAGCAAGTTCCAGGCTAGCATCAGCAACTTCATGAGACCTTGTCTCAAAGTAAAAAAGGCTCTGTTATGGTTGCCTGCTTTTCCTGGACCTAATATTTTACCTTTTATTATAGGTAGCAATTAAAATTCCGGTCCTCAAGCTTCTAATCATATCCACAGATCATAAAGAGTTTCACCTCTAGCTATAATTTTGCTTTTTATTCCTTCGTAGTTTCTGTAATTAATGGGATTCTTTTTTCTTAAATTTAAAGTGTATTGTTTTTGTTTTAAACTACATATTATATTGAATGGAATTTTTTTATTATACTACTATTAGCTATTTGGACATAACTCTGGGGACAATTCAGCATAATTATTCTATATGCTATTCTGAAACTGTTGTATATACAGACATACCTTTCTCTGACTGAATATCTGATAAAGGACTATACTAATTATCCTCTGGATTATTCTTTGAATGTGGGGGAAAAGAGCATCATTGAAAAGGATCACACAGATATAGGAACATTGCACTCATTTAGAATGCTAAGGATAAGGAAATCTCTTTGTGATCAGTGGATCCTGTGAAGAAAGCCCACTCTGAAGTCTTATAATGTACCCCTCAGGAAGCTGGCTGCTGAGCAAATAAGCTATGGTATGGACAATTGTGGAACTGAACTGGACAAGCAGAATTATGTTTTACATCAGGGAATGCTGTAGAGTCTGTGCAGGGTCTTTAGTCTGCAGGGTTCCCTGAAGTATTTACACAAGGCATCCATGTAATAAATAGCTTTCTGTTCCCTGTCTTACAGGAAGTACTGCACATGTTAATCAAAAAGGAAACACCAGCAAACAGGGGTCATCTGCAGTGGATATGTAAATATGTCAGAGCTACTTAACATCTCAAATATATTCCTCTGCCCACATGAACATAGCACAGTAGAAATAGATAAGAGGAGAAGAGGAAACATCAGTCTCTGGAAGAGCAAGTGCTGAGTCTCTCATTTCCAACTCATTCCCACTGAAGCCTGGCCCATGTGCACAAGAGGGAGAAAAGCTAATAATAACTGGACAAGGGATATGATTCTAAATTTGACTAGGCCTCTTACATGCTTGAGCATGAAGAAATGCAATAGAAGCTGCCCACAATGTAGTTAAGGGAACAGAGAGAGAGATTCAATGAAGCATAATAGAAGGGTGTGATTGCAGAAAAAAAAAATAAACTCAATTAATTTTGATGAATTGTGCAATAAAACAGTTACATATGCTTTTGTGCTGGGAGTGAAGCCTGTCTTTGTCAGCTCAGTCCTCATTATTGATGACATGTCATTTATTTTACAAATGAAATTATCTTTAGTGTGGTGAGAAAAGGATTTTGCAGAACTTCCTAGTGAAAATGTTGATTTATGTAAAGAACATTTCTGAAACTCTGGAAGCTTAAAAATATTGAATTTTTAAATGTATTATACAGCATTCATTACTGGGAATACATGTATGTTCTCAAACTATAGGAACAACCTACAGAGACACAGAGTCTCCTGCCTGTTGAACCAGAAGATGCATATTTTTACACAGAGCTGTTCCTTATCTACCCAACCTTTTTTCTAGTAAACCCAATATTTAACCAATGTGTTATTCCAACTGCTTAATGCCAGTATTCTGCTTGGATTATATCCATAAATCTATATATTTTTTCTTTATAGAATTTTCCTGATACAAGCTCACAAATCTATTTTATTTGCTTATTTTTAATGAGGAGCATAATAATAGTGCCTATGTAGAATGAAAGGGATTTTAAAATGTGACAATAGATTATGGTAATTGGTAAATTGATTGTAAAAGTAGTCTACTAAAATTAAAGTCATATTCTAGTAGATAAAAATCATATGATTTGTATCATATTTTCCTTATGACCAGCATGTTGTAGAAGAACCTCATTTCAAATCTTAGTTCCATATTTAGTTTTTAGGTAAGTTTAGACAAAACAATCACACTTTGAAATCATGCCTTGCTTTGTACTGAAGAGGTAAATGTGTTTGTGTGTGTGTGTGTGTGTGTGTGTGTGTGTGAGAGAGAGAGAGAGAGAGAGAGAGAGAGAGAGAGAGAGAGAAAGAGATGGATAGACAAGGAGAAGAGGAGGCAAGAGGCGCGCGTGTGTGTGTGCACACATGAATGTTCACATTCATAGAAATATTCTTAGATAGTGCTTCCCTTAATAATCTATCTTATTGTATGACTACCACAGTGCAAGACATGTGATAGTCATACAATAAGATAGATTATTTTCTATGAATTCATATTCTCTTTGCATTGAGAACCAAGAAATCCAAATGAGAAATATGCAAAATAGGGAAGATTCTTGGGAAAAACGTGATCTGTTTTGAAACTACATATCCTCTAATTGAAAAAATAAATATATCACAGCGAAACATTCTCTTAATTTTCTTGGAATAATTGATAATGAAATCCTCTCCCAATCCTACTTCATATAATAGATACTATAACCACAGGCACTGACAATTACCAATGAAAAGACTTAAGGCAGATATGACAAGAGTAGTTTTCAATATCTTATACTTGGTGTTTTCATATAGGACCATAAGAATTGTCTCTTGAATTTTATAGGTCATTAGGACATTTCATAACACACACAACCAATGTGGATTAAGGCCTTACTGTGCAACATGATTTTAACTTCCTGAACTATCTCAACTACAGATCCTGAACATTAATAGTTTATCCTTGTATTTGTTACTTCTCTTCAGAATTTTTTTTTTACCCAAAGTGTATATTTTAAACTGATTCTACAACTATTTCCTAGTCATGTTGCAGTTAACTTCATTATTTTAATCATAGTGGGACACTATAAATAGTCACACTATCATCATGGGGTATGGATGTCTTTATAGCAAATAAAGATATATTCAAATTTCCCTAATTGTATTCACCAGTATTTTTCTTTTAATTTTTAATTTAATAAATTTATTTTTTCATTTTTTTTTGTGGTGCTGAGGATTAAATCCAGGGCTTTGTAAATGCTAGGTGATTGCTCTACCACTGAGCCACAATCCCAGCTCCTTTGTGTAGTTTTACGCCTGTATTCTCTCATAACACATGTATGTACTTTTAAGAGGACTATTTTCATTTCATGAAATTATTCATGTTACCTTCAAAGTCTTAGGATTGGTCTTTTTTAATTGATTTATTTGTGTTTCTGTGTTTCTTCATGTATCTTGTTATTTCTGTTACAATTTTTTTGTTTGTTTGTTTTTGCATTTGAAAAAAGAGCTACCTCTTCCAGACTTTGTGAATCAGTTTTGTATGGGGGACAAGTTTTCCAAATTAGTTGGAAATGTTGGAAGCCCCTCAAATCTTTTAAGAGAGTGCTTCTTTGTGGACTTGAATTATGGTTTCTGAATTAGACAGGTTTGCTTGTTTCTTTAGGAAGATCTTGTACTCTATTCTTCCCCCTGGTGTCTTATTGCAATATTCTAGAGTCTTAGACAGTCCTTTTGAGCTCTCTCTGGTTCTGAGCCCAACTCAGGTATTGAAAGTAAGAGATTTCCTCATATGAGCATTGAGATATGTAAGAAAAATCATTTCCTCAGACACTGTCTCTCCCTAAACAACACCTTGAATATTGGAAGCATATCCATTCTTCCTCCTAAGAAAGTAGTCATGAATTATGTTTATCCTGCTAGGTTGGGCATGGGGTTGACAACAGGTTAAAGTAAATGGCTTCTTTCCCTTCTTTAAATAAAACTGTATATTCTATGGAATACCCCAATTTCATAACTGGCTTCTGGTATGTTCCTACAGGATCATTGGACCATAATCTTGCTATGTCAGTGTTTGTGAGAAAGTGAGTTCTGGGGCTTTCTACTCTGAAAAATTGCAGACACCACTCATGAAAAAAAAATTTATTTTAATAAAAAATTAATACTGTTATTCATATTATAATGTGCCTCTCATTGAAGTATAATTTCTTAAATGTGAGCATAAAATTCATTTTATGGGAAAGCTTAAATACACTTCAGCTGCTTTTATCTTGTAACCCATTGAGTAACTATAAATAATAACATCATGATATTTGTGGTATTGTTTAAATATCCTAAACCTGTTGGGTTTTTCAAGTTGAAATATTTCATAAAATATGTAACATTTAAATTATTTTTCAATGCTGAATAGCTGAATATATCCAATTAAAGTCATATGCAATCTCCAAATTTATAATCCAATCTTCTCAAAAAAGATTAATCAAATAGTATTTTTCTGAGCCCTGAAATAAGGGAATCTGATGAGCACATTGAAGGTTTTTATATTCTAAGGTGTTAGATTATAAACCAAATCTGAAATCCATATAAATCAGGAAATTTGGGGAAGATAAAGGTTGAGAATCTTGGCAGAACAAGAAGAACTTTCTGGTTCATTTCAGAATATCAGATCACAAGTGAAGTTTTTCTTCAATGCTCTTATTAACTTCCAATTCTTTTTATTTTTCTGATACTCCCCTTGCCAGCTTTGCTGTTTTATACCTACGCTTCCCATTTAATAGAAACTTCATGATTTATAACGCCTAACTTAATTTTTGTCTTCCTAGCTAAAAGATATCATATAATTTAGATATTGATCTTTATTTTTCTATCATACTGTAATATCATGAAGTGATCTTTTTATGAATTAATGGGAAAAATTACTTTCTTTTACATTGAATGTTTTCCCATTTATTGTACCATATACATAATACATACATTTCATGGTTGCACATTTGCAAAGTATCTTGACTGAAATCAAGATGTAAGACACTGAATCTAGGGCTGGGGATGTGGCTCAAGCGGTAGCGTGCTCGCCTGGTATGCATGAGACCCGGGTTCGATCCTCAGCACCACATACCAACAAAGATGTTGTGTCTGCCAAGAACTAAAAAATAAATATTAAAAAAATTTCTCTCTCTCTCTCTCTCTCTCTCTCTCTCTCTCTCTCTCTCTCTCCTCTAAAAAAGAGACACTGAATCTAGTTTTCCTAATAATAAGTAGGTTAATATTAACTGAATTGATAATTTATCATATACAAATCAGCATCATAGAAAAAAATATACTATATATCACATGCTGTGGTGATAATAGATTTTAGGCTATGGAAAACTGAGGTATTGTTTCATAGCTTTAAACATTAACTTTTATCTTATAATCTGCTCATAAGTGTCAGAGTCATACTCTAAAATACTTTCCTAAGATAACAATGAAGGATGGAAATTAATTCCAGTTGTGGATTTTGATTAGATGATTTTTGAAAATATATTAATGTCTCTGAACAATTTGTAGTTTCTGAAGTTCTAATTTACATAATTATTTGGAACTTATTTTTCTTCCAGTGTGTGTGAAGAACTTGTAAGTCATCATTCCCATGCTTCAACTAAGAGAAAAGAGTTAAAAACTGAAAATAAAAAAGTCTTCTTAAATACATCACAGAAATGAGATTCTATGACCAAGAGATGCTCTTAAAACTGGAAAGGTTGACAAATACAGAGAACCATAGCTTGCAAGGAACAGAAGATGCTGGAGCAGAAATGGAGGAATGGTTGAGACCCATCATTGCTTTGTGTGAGATAGCTTGAGAGCAACAAACTCCTGAGAATTCAGTCTCACTGTTCATGCAGAGTTGTAGTTCCAGGAGCTCTTCCAAAATTAATGGTAAAACTCTGAAAAAATTTCATGCTTCCAAAAGAGGCAGAGAAATTCACTTGTGTGGAATATGCTCACGGTAAAGAAACCATTGTGAGAGATTTTCAGGGCATTTGTTATTCTCTGCCTGCCCACAGAGAAAACAATTTTGTCAGAGTTTGTGACAATGTAGTGGTAGAGAAATCACTAGAGCCCCTTCTATCTTTTCTCACATCAACAGGCAGGTGTGGGGATGGGAGGGAGTTGAGAAACTTGAGAAGATTTCAAACCACTGACAAGTGCCCACTGAACTAGGATTTATAAGTTTATTTCATGATTGTTCTCTACTCATGAATTGAGATAACTATGGTTAATATGCTACAAATTGTGAGAAATAATTTATTTGTGTCAACTTGCATAAATGTGGTACTTAGTGTTTTAAATGTTGAAGTGAAGACATTTTTAAGATATGCTTAATATCAACAATCAGATTATTTTAATGAAGTATATAAGCCCCATTAATGTATGTGGTCACATCAAATCAGTTAGAAGCCTCAACAATCATAACTACTTTTCCTGGGAAAAGAATTCTATCCCAATGTTGGAACACAGAAATACTGCATGAATTTCCAGTTTGGCAGAGGTTGATGACATTCTGACTTGTGAGCTGCGACCAGTGGTTTTACTACATGTTTACAAACTCAGAAAGAGCACAATTTGAAAACTGGCAATAAAGAATTACAGGGAAGAGGTAAGGGGATCCATATCTCTGAATCGATTAAAAAATAATCATATTTGTGAGAAAAAATAACTGTGTACTGTTATTTCATATCACAAATATTTGAGATTTTTAAAAATGTTCTTTTGCAGATGTATACCATTACTCTTCCTCATTCTATGACTCTTCTGAAGTATTAACATTTTTTGGCCAGTGAGCTCTTCTCTCTGGTAAGAATAATAATGATGATTATAATCATGATGATATTAATAATATCCCTTTTTTCAGTGGGTTTTGAGTTAGCTTTATTTTCTTTATGCAATAATCTTACATTGAAAGCACAAATTAAAACAAAAAATGAAAAATTCAAAAAATAATTAGAAGACATTTTGTTTATTAAGAAATTTTAAAATTTTATTCAAGTCTCATTATTTATTTATTTTAGATGTAAAAAGAAATGAATTTGCATAAAGATTATATTAATAGTATGCAAAGATAGAAGATACACAAACAAAATTGTTGAAAACGCGGAACAAGAAAGTTGCAAAATATTTTACATTAAGCAGAGCGGAAAAATACTAATTTTGTCTAAAAAGTTCTGACAAGGGAATAATATAATAACTTTTAATGTTAACAAGAATTTTATTTGAAGATTCATTCAATGCTAACATGTAATTTTAGTTTATTAAATCCCATGAAGTTAGGAGTTGTTTTTCTAATTCCTTAAAAAAATTACAATGATGCAGGGAGTAAAATTGCAAAATAAATATTGATAACATGAACCATAATGTCTATTTTTTCATTAACTAATTCATAATCTATAGGACTATGTTTAGAACTATGTTGATAAGCAAATTGTGTTCTTTTAAATCTCTAGATGACATGTGATTTTAAGTGTAAAAATACATATTTCTTTTTTTTTTATTTCAAGATACTTTATTTTCAAAACAGGTCACAACTTTAAGCTTTTGGCCCATTCTGCCACTGTACAAGCTACAAATGCTTGCTGGGCAGCTGAGGGGGCACTCTTTAGTAGCTTGTTTGAAAAGTGAATAAAAATCCATATAAAACAAATATTCAAATAGTTTCCATAGGAACACAGATAAGTGTGACCCCATCTTCTAGTCATCCGTATTGCTGCATTTGTGCCAACCCTACTCTTACAAAGACATTTCAAAACTAGCAGTAATTAAGTTAAATTGTCCCCCCAGATCCCTTAACTTAAGCTAAATCTGTAATGAACAGCTACAGAGCGGCATCTATACGTTGATACTAGTGGAGGCACCTGCTGCCGGGTGAGGTTTCATGCTGCTTTCCTGAGCACAAGACATGGGCAGTGTGCCATCGTCCTGCTCCTCCACTTCGGGTGGGAAGCCATGGTTCTGGAATTGCTGCATGCACTGCCATGTTGGTCCTGACATCTCATAATAGATAGTTGGCCTCTGGAATCTATTGAAAGTAGAAGCAGCAGCAACAGTGTCTGCACCCATGTTTTCAAAAAGCATCCAAATAGAAATGTGTTCTCATCTTCAAATTTTCATATAGAATTTATTTGCTGCAACATCTTAAGAAATATGTTTTTATTTTGGATTATTTTTGGACATAGGAGGATATATTCCTTCTTATGCTTCAGATGGTGGTAGAAAGCTGCATTAGTTGTCCAGAGACTGCAACTTTGCAGAGGGAGAATTGCTGTCCTTGCTTCACATGGGGGTCACTCCTGAGGTCGCAGCAATGCTGAAAGCAAGTGTCCTGAGCATGTTAATTTTTCCCTGATGACACACACAGTGGGTGGACCAGTCCCGAGCTGTCCATGGCAGAGAAAGAACACTGCTTTCCAAGGACACTGAGGCAGTGAGGTGCTCTGCTGCACCCTGGGGTGGGACATGGCCCTCCCTTGGATCACTTGTGTGATGTTAGGCAGAGACCCTGAGACCCTGGATTGTCAGTCTGTACTAGGAGGAAATAAGAAGAGTAGGACCTCAGAGGCTCTGGGGAAGGCAGAGCGTGGTCAGCAATTCCTGGGTGCTGCTGGCTAATAAGGTGGCTCTGTGTTTTTCTACCAAAATTGTCACCAATTCCCCAAGTTAAAAGTGCATCAGGCTGTTGCCATGAAACGTATGCAGGTGCCTAGAGAAGAGTAAGAGAGCAGGTGGGACAGGCCCAGGATGTAGAGCAGACTGGGTCCCTGGTCCTGTTTGTTCTCGGGGTTCTGGTCTCTGGAACAGTGGCAGAGCCTCTCCATCACTGCCCCCTCTCTCCCTCTGTCCTGTCAGAAAATTCTGTCCCTGTATTCATTGCAGCTGTTTGTGTCCATTCCTTGCTCCACTTTGTCCACAGAGACTGACAGGACAGAAGGTGTGATTTCAGTTCATGGGAAAGATCTCAAATTCTCCAAAGAGCTCAGCCTTCATCTGCCAACAGGTTAGGATTTCATGGACAGGAAGTCTATCTGTCTATCATGTCTCTCTCCTCTGTCTGTCATCCACCTACTACCCCCTACCCACCTACCATCTCTGTCCCTGGGCCTGCACCTCTCCTGCTTTCCACCTCTGCAGTGGGTCTCAGACATGCTGGACCCTAGAGCTACAGCATATGAAGCCATGTAGTGTGTCCACTGCTTCAGTGCCTCCCAGCAAGGGCTGTCAAAAGTGGACTATCACATCTGATTTAGGAAATATCACAAGGGAGAAAATGTGCTTCAACTTTTCTTTCTTAAAAAATACCTCTGTATTGTAGCTACTGCTATTCTTTCTAGAGAGAAGATACATCAGACCCTCAGGCTGATAGAGAATCAAATTTAACAGTTAAGCTTTCAGAGGCAGAAGATTGGAAAGGTTTAATTTCTTTAATAAAAAATGTGGAAGAAGCCATTATTGATTTCCTTAAGAAAGGTGGGGCAATTTTATGTTCATTGCCCTTTTTACTTATTTTTTCACTATATAAAAATCCTGCCTCAAATATTATGGATGCTGTTTTCCCCTGTAGAGATTGAAAATAATCTCTAGAAGTGCAGACAAGGTTAACAAGCCCTTGACCTGTGTTCAGTGTCTACACAGAGGTGGCTGAACATCAAGACAAAGCAGGCAACAGTGAGCTGCCCCTGAGACTTCTCCATGCAGTTCTGTTAACTCTCTGTCTCTCAGTGTCCGTGAAAACTGATGTGGCTGTCAATAAAGCAGATGGTGTTGGTAAAACAGCTAAAGCCTTTCTGATGCATAGCAGTGATCCCCGAATGCTTGTTCTGCACCTGAAGATGGACCAGGAGGAGCCCTGCCTGGGCTGAATTATCATAAGAGCTTTTCCAGGAAGCTGTGCATAGTGAGGGTCAGACCAATAACTATCTCAGACAGTTGTTCATATTTACATTTATTTAAATATATATTTAAAGCTTCTTTATTTTATATAAAATAAATAACACAACATAAAAAATGTCAAATCCAAATCCTTTCCTTTAAAGTTGATTGTAAGCTTTACTTGCAGATCTTTTCTCATGAAATCTTAAAAATCAAGTATTGGATATATAAATAGGTACCCAAATTGGAGAAATGAAGGATGGTATCTCATTGTACAATAGCAGTGACAGCCAGGTCTAGGACAGGTTCTGAAGAGTGGGTAGTGCAGATGTCAATCAACAGCATGCCTGTTTCTTCATTTGTCAAAGTCAGAATTCAGGGAACTTTCATTTGTTTTCCTCACTTCATCCTCACCACACCTGGTGTCAGGTGTCATTCTCATCATCTCTCAGGCAGAGTGGACAAGGAAGGGGAGGTCAGAGGTAGCAAGAGTCAAGGTTGGAAACCAGTCATGACCTTGGATGTTTATGGGTGGGTGCCCTCAGGTCTCAAAAGGTTTAGTCCTGTGTGTAGAATGCAGTGTGCTGGAGAGAACAGCAGAGTCATTCCAGACTCACAGAACCTCCTGGCATGTCCTGGTCCTATAGGCTTGGGGGGTTCAAATGTTAAATGTGCATTCCACAAATTATGTCTAAGCAACTTTTTAAACATTTTGAATATACCATATAGATCTGAGAGTCCTTAGATTCCAGCTAAAACCAGATTATTAAACCAGAAATATTAACACTTATTTCACACTTGAATAACTTAAACTCAGGAATTAGTGATTCCCCTTGTTTTCAAATGTCCCCTACTTTTTTTAGCAATAATTCTAAAAATATGCGCTTGTTATTGACAAACTCCTTTTTTCAGGAAGCTCATGAACCTGAACTGTTGCAACCTCACTACAAGTTACCAACTCACTTCACCCACAGGTGAGCTTTCAGATACTTTTTAAAAAATATTGTTTACTACAGGTCATCTGAACTCCTAGGATCTGCAGGCTCTGGTACGACCTCTGGTTGGCACAATCAGACTGTTGCACAGGTGTGTGGCAGCTAAGAAGTCACTTCAGCCCTCTGTACAACATTAACTCAAAGATTTCTTGGTGACCAAGGTGGAACCTCATGGACATCACCACCTGGATGACCAACCACACAGGGTGGGCAGATTTCATCCTGGTGGGACTCTTCAGTCAATTCCAATACCCAACTCTGCTTTGTGTGGTCATCTTCATGGTTTTCCTGATGGCTTTGTCTGGAAATGCTGTCCTGATCATCCTGATACACTCCAGTGCCAAACTCCACACCCCCATGTACTTCTTCATCAGCCAGCTGTCCCTCATGGACATGATGTCCATCTCTATCACTGTGCCCAAGATGCTTCTGGACCAGGTGCTGGGTGTGAGTACCATCTCAGTCCCAGAATGTGGGATGCAAATGTTCCTCTACTTGACACTTGGTGGTTCAGAATATTTCCTTCTGGCAGCCATGGCCTATGACTGCTACATGGCCATCTACCATCCGCTCCATTTTCCTATGCTCATGAACCACAGGGTGTGTCTTCTTCTGGCATCTGGCTGCTGGTTCCTGGGATCAGTGGATGGCTTCATGCTGACTCCTGTCACCATGACCTTCCCATTCTGCAGATTCCGGGAGATCCAGCACTTCTTCTGTGAAGTCCCTGCTGTGATGAAGCTCTCCTGCTCAGACACCTCGCTCTATGAGACACTCATGTACCTGTGCTGTGTCCTCATGCTCCTCATCCCTGTGACAGTCATTTCAGGCTCCTATTCCTGCATCCTCCTCACCATCCACAGGATGAACTCAGCAGAGGGCAGGAGGAAGGCCCTGGCCACCTGCTCCTCACACATGATGGTGGTCACACTCTTCTATGGCACTGCCGTCTACACCTACATGCTCCCCAGCTCCTACCACACCCCTCAGAAGGACATGGTGGTGTCTGTGTTTTACACCATACTCACCCCTGTGCTGAACCCCTTAATCTATAGTTTCAGGAACAAGGATGTCACTGGGGCTCTGAGGAAAATGTTGAGTGTTGAGTCTTTCAGGAAACAGTAAAGTAGAGGATTTGGGTTCCATGGTTTCTCCTTCTCTCCACGTCAGATGATGAAGATCTCCTGGTGCCACCTCCTGGGCTCCTACTCCACAGTGCTGCACCCCTATGCTCCTCTCAGGGGTGATCCTCCTGTCCACTGCTTGTGCATTCAGGGTCCTCATGCAGCTCCCCTGGATCCACCTTATATACCTAAGTTGACAAGGACTTTCTCCTTCTAAGGGAACATATTCATATCATTACAAAATACATAGTGGATATTTAGAGGAAATGGTCATGAGGTGTTCTGGTATAGTGGAGAGAGAGGATATAAAAAAAAGGTGCAGGGTTAATCAGAGGTTAGTCTAGGTTTAGGTTTCATTGGAATTAGTTGTATTATTGTTTTTCTTGCTAATTATCTGCAAAGTTGAAATGATGTATGAATAAAAAGTTAAATAACAGGCTTTTTCTTTTTATAAAAAAGCAAATTTCTACTTTCTGCTTGGGGGCAGTGTGACATAGTATCTAGGAGACCATGCTCTTATCATTGTTTCTAATCTTTATTGAGACAGTGCAGCTGTTTCTCCACATTCCTTGGGGAACGTTCTCAAGGTCCAATCATGAAGGCATCCAGTGGATGATGCTGTCTGAGATCATTAGGATTGAGTAGTGTGATGAAGAATCAAGACCACATGAATGACCACGGGGGGAATGCCAGTCCTGGGTGGAAGGAGGGTTGGGGTAGGCTCCCTACCTGAAATGCATCTGAGGTGGCTCTTAAAACATGGAGCTTATTAAGGAATGTGGTTTGGATGTGAGGTGTCCTCAGAGCTCCTGTGTCAATGCAGGGATATTCAGGTGGGAAATGACTGGGCTATGGCAGGTGTAACTCTGTCAGTCCATCTTACTGTGAATGGACTGACTGGAAGTTAAGTGTAGGCAGGTGGGTTTTGTTTGGAAGAGGTGGGTCCCTGCAGGTGAGCTCTGAAGGGTGCATCTTCCCTTTGGTTTAAATAGCAGACATTTATAGCAGAGAGAGTACATCCTCCTGGCCACAATCCTGGCACTTACCCTCAGGACAGCTGACCTCGGCAGGAGGGTTCCTGGAGAGTTGAGGAAAACGGTTTAACCTGCAACCCTGGGAGACCTAGGGTGCACACTCGCTTTCTGCAAGGAGAGCTTCCCTGCATTTTAAATGCACCTGCACGCAGTGTCTCCCTACCAAAGGGCAGGTTGTTCATCTCGCTTGGAGGGTGACACACCCCTGCTCCAGGCAGTCCAACATTGTCTTCTCCAGGTCCCTTCTAGTGGCACCACTGAAGACAACTACCTGCTGTTGTATATTTGTGCTTCCTTTTGGATTCCCTGAAGCCTGCTTACAGAAGTTGGTTTTCCATATCCGTGATTTTGTTCTAGGTTTCAGGAGTGCGCCTGTTGAGTCAGAATGGCTTCGGCATTTTGTGCATTTTGGGTTTCCACTCGCTGGAAGTGGAAGTCAGCAAAACCTGTCCCGAGTTGGGGTCCACGCTGAAGCCCCAAGGTTGAGGCCTGGTCCCTGCTGTGCTGCTCATCTACCCTCGATTGCTGTCTGCCATTAACATGACCACAGTATTAGGGCCAGCACAGAAGCCCCTTTGAGAAATTGGTATGAAAGGAACATGAAGCCAAGGTCTCTGGACACATTGCGCTGCTGTCTCACACTGCTGTCTCACACTGCTGTCTCACAGTGGTGAGAAAGTTTGGGGCATCAGAGGTTAGCAATCTGGTCACTTCCCTTGAGGTCAGGTCCATTGTCCTCCAGTCAGACCTGTGCTGCAAAGGGAGCTTAGGCCTTAGCATGGGCTGTTCCAGGCACTTGGCTCCCAGTTCTCACAGGACAGCCTGGGGCCAGAGCTGAGGGAGGACCCCTGTAGATGCTGCTCAGCACGCTGGGCTTTAGGTCCTCGATGGGGTCTTTCCAGCTGACACTTGGAGTCTCTGAAATTTTGTGGCTGGGTACCGGCCACAGCACAGAGGGACAGCCTAGCTGCTGTCCAGAAGTTGTTCAGCCACGGCTTTGGCAGCCTCCCTGAGGGGATATTAAGCCTCCTCTCACAAGAAGAAGCCCTGAGCCAGCCAGGTCTTCTAGCCTTGCATTTATTTCTCTACAGTGTTACTGATCCTTCATGTTTATGAGTAACTGCAGAGGGTCAATAAATTCCTGGAATTGGAGAGGAAAACATATAGCAGCATTAAAATTCCCTTGAAAAAAATTTCATAAATTCTCATGATTTTTCTCTTAGATAATGAACATATGCACCTCTTGGATATGTTCAGAGATAGTGTGGGATGACCTGTCAGTTTTTATTAGATCATAGCATGTCTTTCTTCATTTCAGTGACAGGGTTGCAGAAAAGGTATATCTCTGTCAAATGTGTTGGCTACCAATGATAAAAATGTGTTTTAGCAACAGGAATAACCTGACAGCAGCTGTCATGCAGTTATGCCATGAGGAGTGGATCCGACCTAGGGATGGCAACAGGGATGGCCTTCTCTGATCCTCGGGTTCCTTCAGTAAGAGATGATATCATACTACTAACCAACAAGTCAAGGGTTACTTCTGAATGAAGAAAAGTTGGGCAAGGACAGCATATTGGGATGTAGCCACTCTGGGTAAATTTTGTATAAAAAGACAAAGATGTGAAGAAAGACCAAGAATTGTGACATTTCATTCCCTGAACCAGAAAGAACAATTGGGTTGGTGTCATGAGCAAGCTGTGCCCCTAACAAACACATTTGAGTCTCTCCACAGTGTCAGAATTTACTGAATAACTATAAATTCACAGGCTACCCACTTTTGGCAGTAGTAGGTCACTGGATACTCATGGGTCACCTGGTAGTCACAAGCTGGGCAATTCTGAGCTCTTTAATTCCAGTCTTAATTACTAATGTCTGGAACATTGAAGTCACTCATCACACTTCACACAATGATAAACAAAGATGATAGAAATGATAAGAGAGGGTTAAGGTGGCCACAGGGGTCCAGGAGGCTGAGCTGAGAGCAAAGGCAGAGGGCAGATACAGATGCAAAGAGTCACCACAGGTGGTCAGGTAAGATTAGGAACTAGCCAAGAACTTGTTCAGGCACAGAGCTGTGAAGCCCAGAGCTTATTCTAGGCCAGGGTCCAGAGGGCAGAGGTTCCACAGGGCCCCTGAAGATGTCAGCTTGGAGTGGGTTGTATGTGGTCACACGGGCAGGAGAAACCATGCTGTGCTGAAGCAGAGATCCAGAGGTCTGTCTTGTGGCAAATGTCCTGGTCAAGGCTCCTGAGGAGCAATCAGGTGACCCGTCAGGGTGCTTCCCTATCCAGTCTTGGGATGTTCCTCCTTTTACAAGCCTCAAATGAGGGGCTACTTCATTTAGTGGTCTGGTGTTTTTGATAAGCTCGTGGCCTGGGTTTCCTGGTATGATTCTGACATGCCCATGAATCCCTTGCTTATGATGAATTCACAAGTGGTACACGGGTGGTCATTCTTATTAGCATGGTTTCTTTATCAGTTTGTGCCTCATGGCTGTGCCAGGCAGGTGGTGACTGCTTGCTTGTACAAATAAGGTATGGAGTCATTCTTAAACTAAAAATAGAATTGCTCATGGCTAACTGCTTTGCAAAATGAAGTAACCCAGATTTAGGCCTGAAAAGTCCTGTTCTATACTTCAGCAGTAACCAGAAGAGGACACAGCAAGTTCTCCACAGCTGGGCACACACCAGCACTTCAGATGCCTCACATAGGCTAAGGTACAGCAAATTGGAAGATACCCTGCATCTGCTCCAGCAGTGTCTGCCAGAATGCTGGACCTGAATGGCCCAGGAGGGCTGGAGAACAAAATGCCTTTAAAATGCAAGACACTCTTAAGCAATATGAAAACCAGCATGGAGGTGCCTCACAAGACTAGGAAGGGTGTCACCACATGAACAAAATATGCTACTTCTCAGCATTATCCTAGAGAGGATAATTAAATTTGGCATGCTCTAGTGAGACATGCATACCCACGTTTTAGCAGGACAATTCACAATAATCAAAATATAGAACCTGCCTAGGTGTTTGTCAGTGGCTGAGAGGCTCAAGAAAATGTGCTCTATATACACAGAGGTTCTAGTCAGCCATTGAAAAAGCATGCAGTTGTGCCATTTGCAGAAACATGGATAGAACTTGAGAGCATTATGTTAAGATAAATAAGCTAAATACAGAAGGTCAAGAGTGGTGTGTTTTCTTTCATATGCAGCAGCTAGAGAGGAAAGAGAAATAGAAAGTGGGGGTAAAGATCTCATGAAAATCAAAAGGCGTTCAGTAGAGGAAAGGGACCAGGTGGAAGGGTGCCAGGAGGGGAAAGTGCTGGGGAGGATACTGGCCTAATTATGTAGCTCCCACTGCCCCATTGTGGGAAGTATAATGTAATACAAAAAGTATTAAACATATAAAAAGTTTGAACTTGATCACTTTTCCGAAACTGAACTCTGAGTGTGAAATCAGCTTTCCCATTAAGGAACAGAAATTAACAGTTCCCACCAGATGCCTGCCTATGTGCTGTCCAACTGCTGACCCTCCTAAATGTGGGCAATTTTGTTAGCTCTCTTTAACACAGATGTATTGTCTGTGACTGAAGTTCACCTAGCGTTCACGAGACTAATCCCTGTGATTGCAGGCAGTATTAGAACATTTCTGTGTATTATGTAAACATGTCCCACATGTTGCTATGGTAGCAGGTGCAAATATCCATGAGAGACACATCTCTGAGTCAAGCAAAGGTTTATTGACAGAGGATATCTCCCGGGCTGCCCTTTGCAAGGCACAACAGTCTGCTAGAACAAACTTCCTAAGTATATATTCATGTATATGGAGTAATAAAAAATAACCTCTCTGTTTCTGTGGTTGTTAATTGTTACTTGGCATCTTTATTGTGGTTTTGATTGTTAGAAACTCTTTGGGGGCAGGCCTAATGAAAAGGCCATGCCTTTGTGAACAGGTGCTGATTTTCAAAATGGAGTTACTTTGCCCTAAGGACCTAACACATGCATTTATCCATTTCACTCTCCCTGGGTTCTGGGCAGCTTCCATATTTGGTGGGCTATTGTACATCCTTTGGTGAACATCATGCACAGGTGTCTATTAGGAATCCACTCAAGGGTGGCCATGCTGGGTTCAGGGCACAGATATGTTCAGCTGTCTTCACGGCTACTGTTAGGTAGGAGCTAGCAGTGGGCAGTGAGATGCATGGTAAGGTCACAAAGTGTTCTTTAACTTGCCTCAGGTCCTAATTTAAACTATCTTAAGATATCAAATGGTGGCAGTTTATCTGTAGAAAACAAACAAAGCAAGAGAGCTCTTTGTAAGACACGAAAAGAGAAAAGGATTAATGGGCTAATTATTGACAGGGTCCACTGAGGTTGATGTGAAGCTAGGAATTATGGCCATAAGTGTCTTCAATTTTCTGGGATTGAAGATTCCATTAGTAGCGCAGGCACACTAAGATAACTTCTGACCAGCTATTGACCCCAGTGTCCACATTAACATGGGATTGAGTTGTAGATGAAACTTCCCTAAAAAGAATGGCCACTATGACAGTTCCAGAGAGGACCAAGTAAGATCCATAACTCCATCACCCAACATGAAGGAAGAGTTGAACACCGAACTGGCAAAGAGTACAGAAGAGGGCCCCCAGCTCTCCTAGTGAACATCAAACACTAGTGAAATTGGGGACAGCATTGTCTTCTCTGTCATTCTCTGATTGGAGACAGCCCACTCTCTCCCTTGAGAGTGCTCTCGGCTCCAGCTTCACTTTTATTTTACTGTCACCTATAATAAAGTTCTCCTACATGATTTTTGATGTCTGTCTTTAAATTTTCTTTTGTCAGAACATAAACTGAGATTGGGAGTTTTAGCTCCCTGCTTTCCTGGGACACTCCCCCACACAAACTGGCTGGGGTACTAAGTTACTCCCCTTGCTTTCCTGTTTGAGTTGCTCTCTTTTCATAGTTTTTACTATAACAAAATTTCCTGAGTGCAGGTGCTTTTTCTTGCTCACAGCCATAAAGAATAATGTGAATAAATGCCTGACTCAGGGAGCTACATCTGCACACATGGTTCTATCATTCAAGGTCCTTTAAAGACAGCAAGGTGTGTGTCCCCCCAGACACACGTCACCCCAGAGAAGTCCCTTGCTTGATACACACTGTACTACACCTGCCTGCAAATGAAAACTCATGATCATGAAGCTGGGGGACAAAAGGCAGTCAATATAGATAATAAATAATTGGGTTCGATCAGGAAAGTTGGGGCTAGTTGGAAAGCAAATCAAATGCTGCCCTTTCCCCCTCCTCTTTCCAAGACCCTTCCCCCTGCTCCTGCTCCAACCTGTTGCCCAGGTAACCTGTACCAGGAGTGGCTGTTCCTTACAGGGAATCCTAAGAGGTGGCTGTTACCTTAATGCTAGATCATTCCAACATTTGGCCCTCCCCTTGCCCAACTGGCCCTCACCATTTGGCTCACCCTGGCCACTGGTCATAGACAGGCTGGTGAGAGATAAGGAGGAAGGAAGGCACGAGAGCAGAGAAAATCTAAGATGTACAAAGGGGCAAGACATTCCCACTTCTTTGGATACCATCTATGTCCCCCTTCTCCCTCCAGGGAGAAGTCTGTTTCTGTCCTTGAAATAAACCTTGTTCTCTATACTCCCCTTGGAATTTCTCCAGTAACCAGAGGTATCAATGCAGAGCTTAGAGGATGATGAACTGACAGGCATGTGAATCGT